>NW_020451049.1:53082-79672 GCF_003343035.1 Apteryx rowi | reverse complement strand
TCTTGGCGCCCTTCTTGCCGCCTTTAGTGAGGCGCTTGTTCTTGCCGACCGCCATGGTGCCGCCCCGCCGACGGAAAGGGCGGAAGCCGCCGCTCGCGCGAGATTTTACGAGAGCGCCGCTCGCGCGAGAGCTCCGGCGGCGGCGATGTCGCGAGAGCGGGGCGCCTCTCGCGAGAGCGGGAGGGCGGCGGCCGGGCCGGGCCGGGCGCTACGCGAGCGACGGGGCTTCCGGGCGCGGGGGGAGAAGGCAGGCCGGCCGGCGCGTCGTTGCTGTGCGCCCCGTCAGGAGGGAGCGTGCAGCTGCCAGCCACCCGCAACAGGGCGAAAAAGGGCAAAGCACTGAGGCGCAAAGCACTAGCCCGCCAGGGAGGGCCCTTGGCGGCGAGAGGCCGTGTGTCACCGCACGTTTGGCACCGCTGCGGCCACCGCCACCATTCGGTGCCCCGACAGGAGAATAAAAGAGACGATGAAAAAAACGTGGAGAAGTTTTACAAACAAACTCCCTCACACTTAAAATTTACGTGGACACTTTACAAAGCTTCACAAAGAGAAAATGAAATTGTGCCATTAAGTACCTACATGGGGAAGGGAAATATGATCGTAAAAGGCTGTCTTACCTTTGGTTGATAGACTACGTGAGATCCAACAACTGTAAATTCACAATACGTGAATGCTTATTAGAAATAAGGCATTAAAAAAAACCCACAAGTCTAATTAGACTTCGGAACAACTTAAAGACTGCCTTTACCCCTTCCCCTCCCTGCCCCAGGCATCTCTAAGTTGATAATAGGTGTTTTTTCCTAATGGTATGTTTTGGCTCAAATGGAAATTCATTTAAAGAAGACTTGTGGTTTGAGTTATACAGAAGGTCAGGTTGGATAATCATACTGACCCCCTTCAGCTTCATCATGATTAATCAACTTAAATTGTAGCTCATGCTTTCCAGGGTGTTACATCATGCTTCTTACAGACATGGACAAATATTGCCATATGTATTCTACATACTTAGTTCAGAGATAGTTACAAATTAGTCTTCATAATCATGGCAAAACTTGTAAAAAAACAAACAAACACAGAACATAATTAAGTGTTGACATCATATGATTCCTACATCCCAGACACAGGAAATCCTTTTAGATAAAAGTGTTGCAAGCACAATAATTAATACTGTGAGATGTTCAGGCTGTGTTTCTTAGTAGTTTGCTTTGTAACAGAAATGTCCAAACACCCACTCAAAGCATTCCAAGTTCAGCTCTTCAATTACTTGTTCCTGCTTTCATGTTCTTTCACTCATCAACTTGAGTCACATGCCAAGGGCATAAGAAAAGCACAGGGAGTTACATGGCGGGAAGAGGCTGTCACACGAGGCTGCTGCCTGGCGGGTCTGCCTTCCATCACTACGTACAATACGCTGTCACACCAGCCGCAGCACAGGCCACGTCCCACTCTGGGTGCTTGCATGCCGGGCACAGGTGCTCAGCAGACCACAGATTAAACTAACCAGCTGCCTGACAACTGGTGTACCAGACCAGAAGCATGGGTAGCCTTGGGCATGGCAGCAGATCCTGGCTCCATCCCTCTGCAGTGTTACAGCTGCTTGCCTGCCGCACAGGTCTGAGGCTGGGGCATGAGCTGCTTGGGGCTTGTGAATCTGTTATGACTCATGAGTTACAACATGTCCAAGGTAATAAAAATCTTGCACTTGGGAAGGGGCAGTTGTCAGCCACACAAACACCATCTGTTATATTTTACAAACGAAACCAGAGCAGCAGGCAGAGTTCTGATTACTTCATCAATTTCTTTCATGCCAGCCTGGAATTTCATCTGCATGCCTAAAGCAACTGGATTCTATCAGTACCTCACCCTATCAGACTGAGAACTTAATCAGACAAGAGCAGACCTCCTGCTCACTACCTCTTAGGTAATCAGGCTTGAAGAAAAGAAGTCTTCATGTTTTTCTCCTGAATGGCAGGGTAAAGTGACCCCCACTATGACAAGCTGCAGCCTCCTTCTCCAGGCTGCAGAGCTGCAAGAGCCTCATCTCAATTATTCTGCTTTGTTGGCACAATATTAATTAGGATTCCCTGCAGCAGACAGAGTTAACTTTAAAATCTCACTKGCACAAATAAAATACCTCTTATAGCTCTTGAAACTACGTATCTCCTGAGGAGAACTTCTTGAATTTCCTAGTAGTTTCTCAATCAGATACCACAACTGACCTGTTTACCTGACAGTAACTGTCCTTGGTCTTTACCCTGCACAGTAACTGAAGGCTTCCTGAGCTTTAAGGTTCCTCCATGTACCAACCTCAGAGATTTTATTGTCTTGATACTCCCCTCCTAAATGAGTTTGGAACCAGCTGAAAAGGGAGGTGATCTGCAGGGGGGAAACACCAAAAATAAAATCCGAGGAGGAGAGGTGCCCAGCAAGAACCTTAGAAAGCCTGCTGGAAATAAAGCCACAATGAACCTGATGCAATCAGCCTGACACTTCTGCCAGATGCTACCATCCAGCATTTCAAAAGAATTGGAAAGCTGAGCAAATACTTCAAAGGCCTTTAGCAGTTAAAGGCTTTATTTATTTWTTTTTTCTGTCTTTACATAGTTTCTTCAGGAGGAAATGTGCATTTAAGACTGATCTAACTTTGAAGTTGGCCCTGTTTTGAGCAGGGGTCAGACTGGATGACCTCCAAAGTTTTTCACATCCTAGCTTTTTCTATGATTCCAAACTTTGACACACAGGAAGTTGGGTTTTGGTTTTCTCTCTCAACAGAATTTCTTTGTCTCAACAGGCAGGTTGTCAGAACAGAGTGTCTATCTGCTATGAACTATGTCTCCAGGAGGCATTTTTCACCCTTCCTTCCTACCTTCTTTGCAATGAATAGAGAATTCACCTTCCTCTCTTTCCTTCTTAGTTCTCAAACTGCAGAACTCTGCCTGCARTTCTCTAACTAAGCTGAAGGACCTGGTGCCTTTTTATTTTTTCCTTTTTTAGTCACTTTCCTGTTGAGTGTGATAATTGAATGGGGTTGGCTTGCTCTAATTCTTAAAAAGAGCAAAGCTTTCTAAATATAGGTATCAGAGAGTAGTTAATTAAATCAAGCTTTGTGGTTAAGAGACTTCCCAGTTGGAGATGATACCCCTCTTCCCCCCTCAACCCCAAATATAGCTTTGTTGCAGACAAGCTGGATCGTCTCAAAGTTAAGATATTAATGGCAACTAATTGCCATTAAATAATCAATGGCTTAACCCTCTATGAAACACTGAACTGATAATGGATTCTAAACAATATAGTATTAATTAAATATTGCACAGTAACCACTACAATTAAGAAGACAGCACCTTTTATAATTATTCTCAATGTTCTTATATAGTACTGAAGCATTTTCAGAATTCCACTCACAGGAAATAGGTTGTTGTTGCAGCGAGTAGAACACACTTATTTTTTCCTTATTCCTTATATCCTTATTTTCCTTCTTCCTTATTTTCATTCTGGTTCTTTAGCATCCATTCCTGCAAGAAGAYGCACAAAGAAAAAGCCACACATTTTTCTCCACAGTTGTATACTCTAATTCCATACATCTTCCTGAAGAACCCAGGCATAAGCAGAGGTACCAAGATTACCAAAAGGAATCAACAGGCATTCCAAGCAGGCTTGTTATATGTTGTCTTGCTGCCTTTCCCCTCCAACCGTCTTTCACTGCTGAAATAGTCAACGCACAGGGCCACTCTTGACTCTCCCTGTCCCCCCACCATCAACCATGCCCTGTAAAATTTCCTCTTGTTCCCTTCCTCTTCCTTAGGAAGGAAGGAAACTTAGGAAGTTGGGGCATGGAAACATAAGTAACTTCTCTTAAGTTCAGAAGATGACAAAACATTTATCTCCTTCAACAGTGTATTAGTTTTTCAAGAAAAAAAAAAAAGGTCCTAGATGCTGCTCTTGTCAATTTTTTTCTTTTGCAAATAACCCCACAGCCTTTCACTCCTGTGCTTGGAGCAGCATTTTGCCCTAATTTTTCATAGGTATAGCTGGCTACCACAAATACACAGCAGCATCCCACGAAGCCCTACGTACACTTACTGTTGAGCAGTGCTCCAAGAATCTTTGTTTCTTTGTTGTTAGCTGAACAAGAAAATAATTTCTCCAAAAATCAGCCATTTCTAGGAAATACCAGGAATCATTTGTATTGTTCTCTGGTTCGGATACAATGCAGAACTCAGGCATTTTCAGATCCTTGAAATTACCTTGTAACTAAATCAGCACTTCAGATAGGAGTGGAAGAGGGGGAAAAAGGCAAAAATGAGCTGAAGAAAATGGCATCCTTTCTGCTGAAAAAGTTTGATAGTTCTACAAGTAAAAAATTTATCTCACCATGACTAAATTACACACAGCAATCCTAGAGATTGCCTCTAGGCAAACACTTAGTAAATGAGATTTAAGATTGTTTACTGTAAGGTATTTTATTGCTAGCATCATAAATATAGTTGCTTTCTTTAGGAAACTAGCTGCTGCCAGCTCAGCATGTGGAAAGAAGTTCTCACTTTAATTACAACGGTCTAGCATCTCTATTCATAACAGGAGGGTTTTGTGGAAAAAGAATTTTGGCAAAAAGGTGTATTTGCCTCCTAAGGGGTTGCAACCCCAACCTAGGAATAGATGCAGTTTCCTAATGCAGAAGTCAGGCCCTTTCATCCAGTTCCCTATAAATCTTTGAAAATGTATAGGAATCAAGATCTCCATCTCCTCCTCCAGCTTTCTCCATTTCCCATGAAACTGCTCAATAGTTCTGAGACTCCATCTCTGCCACCAGACACTACTGACCATTGCCATCAGTTTTCTTTACATGGAGGGATGCTGCAGTATGCTTTTCTACTAATTTTTACAGAAGAGAGGAACAATGTAAGTATCAGAAACTTGCCTATTCTCAGCTTCCCTAATCAAATCAGTCCCTAAGAGAGATCTTTCTACAGTTTAGAAGAAAGGAGAAACCACTGCCCTTATCACACAGCACAGATGAAATAAAGGGCAACTTTAAAGTCAAGGAGAGCTATAAGCATACAGCTCAGTCAACACTTCAGGATATGACTTTGTTTTCTAAAAATGGCATGACAGTCTTGTTCATTCTTGTCCTTTCATGTTTCCAATCTAAACAAAATGGAATTCTATTTAAATGATCATGCTTTTTATAACATTTTAGTCTTGCTACAGCTGTCAGAGATTTTTTTTGAAAGTGTGTTCCTAACTAGGAAGTTTAAAAAAATAGGTACCACAAGATTAATAGCCACCAAGAACTAGCCACCAAGAACTAGCAGTTCCTATCAAAAAGACTTCACTAGAATGGTGCAAGTTTTTTTTAGTTATCAAGTAATCAACAGAAATCCTGCTTTATTTAACATATACTTTTAAACCAATCAGATTAAAAACAAAAAACTTTCTCCAAAAATCTTACTGTAGTGTTGGGCCTTCCTTTCTAATCTATGCAGTCAATTTATATAATCATGTTTAACTTCTGGACAGAACTTTTAAGAATCCAAACATGATCACTTTTTTTTTTTTCCATAAGAGAAAAACCTCAAGAGACTTAGCTAGCTTTTGTTGTTTTCTGTAATTGAGACTTTTTTAGATCTAATATTTATGAATATACTGTATAACAAAATAAGTATTCTTGTATAATTTATTTATGTGTTCATATTTCAGGAAGGAATTATCAGCATTTTACTTAGTATCTAAACCAGAAATATTATTCTTACTAGATATAAAAAGTCAATCTTCCCTCTTGTTTTAGTTGCAATAAAGCATACTAAAGGGTATTTATATATACTATTCACAAATTTCACACACCTTAAGATCAATGTAAAACACAAGCTGTTCATTTTTAATCTCCTCCTCCCAGATAACTGCATACAACTGTTTTTGCATTTCTGGATTAACAAATCTTATTGACAAGGTGAATCTACAGAAATAACTAGCACAGCAAAAAGAACTTTGTATCTCTGCACTGCATGCTAGATATCCTGCTTCTGTGGCAAATTCACTTACATTAACATTATACATGAAAGCCTCTAATTTAGGAAATGTGTTTAGATTGTGCTATATAACTCTTTACTTATACCTACAATTAGCAGCAATTAAGGAACAGATTAATCAAACCTAAATTTCATCTGGTTAACTGGAGTAACATTAGTCATCAATTCAGGTGTAATCTAGGCAGAATGAATTGGGGTCTGAATGCTTTGCCAAGCAGTGCTTGTTCCTGGTCRTTATAGAGGTTTTTTCATAGCACTGCGATAGCCTATTTAATGTTCTGTCTTTGCTTTTGCTTTGAATTTTCATTATTTAGTATGCTATAAGTATTTATACCAGAGTCTAAATCTAGGTACAGACAACCTTATATATCATTTGACAGTATTTTCCTAGTTCCTTTGAAACTTGGAGGTCACATTAGAACCTCTGTGTTTTTATTTCCTTGTATGCATACGGCTTTCTTCCCTCCTGGGTCCTCACCAATTAAAAATACTGGAAATATTTTGAATAACAGTGGCAGAACATTATGGCATAATGCACAAATTACTGATAAAAAAAACCTACTGCAAGCAGGGATCATCTCCCAGTGCTAAAAATAATGGGGCAGCACACTGCATTTCCAGCCCCTTTTGCACCATTGCTGTAAAAATGGTCTTTTGCTGTGGCTTGCTCTCCAGTGCTGTGGGCAGGGAAGGGAGATTCCCATGGGCCATATCTGCCCTCCCCCTAGAAAATCACCATTTTTTTCCTTCTGCTGCAGCTTTGGAGGATTAATTGGGGAGATTCTGAAAATGAGCTGCACAGGTAGAGCTAGTATCTAAGTCCTGTGGTTGGACAAGGCKGCCTTTGCTGTGATGGATAATCTGTCTAATCAGATTTATCTGAAGAGTTCGTTGTGAAGTCCTGTGGACTGGGCACGGGACACATGCACAATGATGTGAACAAATGCGCTAGATCTATGTCTAAGGTGGCTGGACTCATTTCATTTTGTATTTAAAGGATGATGGCCCAGCAAGTCCTAGGAGGAAAGTCACCTGGAGCAAGGACTTCTGTACCTCATGATCTGCTGAGGATCAGATCACAGTATAATACAATTTTACCTACCAGATATTTGAAGTGCTGGCACACATGACTCAACTGCTAACGACTAACTCTGAGGCTCCAATAGTGTAGCTTGCAGGTGCATTCACTCAAAGACTTACTGATTTTCTGGGCACCGAACAGAACTAGCATCATAGACGCAGGGGATAGGGTCTGGGTGCACTAAAGTAGGTGTAGTTATGAGGGAGTGGGGTGTACAGAAAGGAGGAGAAGTGTGCTTCACTGGGAAGAAAGAGGTCCAATGGTTAGGATGTAGCTTCAAAGATCCTCTTCAAGATTTCTATGTGATATTGACCACAGTCACTTAAGCCCATATTCTTCAAGGCATTTAAGCATCCACCTGATATAGATACCTAACTAAAAATAGTAAGAAAAAGATAATACACTCCTCTACCCTACATATATGATAAGAGGATTTAAGGTCAAGTTTAATGGAGTTAGAAAAGGGGCAGTGAGACTATAGTTCCTCATTCTCTCCCCATGGCAATTAGTGGTGGTCCCATGTCATATGATAGGGAAAACCTGGTAGCACTGTACGGTCACACACTGAGCCCTGGTTTTCATCAGTTATGGAAAGGTGCCAAAATACTCTGGGAATGGGGGGCCACCTAAGTTCTCAAGACAGATACAAGCAAGTGTTATGCCAGTTTTATAAGGAAAGGAGATTTACAATTTAGATCAAAATAAGATTTCTGATGGCTGTTTTTATAATGAAGTTGCATAACTGRTTCTGAAGGTGGAATTCCATAGAGTAGCATTTGTCTCAATACTTCAGAAATTTATTTTAAATAATAATTTTTGCCTGCTTGCTTTGTTGCTACAGCTGACATGTTTTTGCATGTGGCTGCACAGCTGTATTGATTTAATTGCAAAACATTGTCTCTGTGCATGTACATATTTTAATTTTTAATTTTGATTGCTTTTAAGTAAAATTAAAAATCATGTGTTTTAAATATATCTCCATACAGAATGGTTACATGCAGTCTCTTAATTTTTACTTATGCAAATTAAATAGGGTGGGGCCAGATAGTTCCTGTGCTCTATAATCTGCTGGTCTTTTAAATTCTACTTCAGTATCTCCTAATATTCAGAATTACCTGTCTTAGAAGATTTCTGTGTAAAGTACTTGCACTGAAAAAAACTATTCTCTCTTCATTTTTTGCTAAGCAAATAATTTGTTCTCAAGATTTTGCTTTTATTTCTGTTGTTCTCAATTTTCTGAAATTTTAAATACTATTTTTATAGAACAGTCTGATATTTTTCCATAAAACTGGTTGTTTTTGATTGCAGTTTGTTTTCTTGGAACCAGGATATCACTTTTTTTTTTTTTTAGACAAGGCTGTTCTATCTTATCGTTATCCTTACCTTAAATCTCTGATTCTTCTCTAAAAGATTATTTTGTTAAAAGTGTTCTAATGAGATTATTTTCTTTATCAGTTATTTCCTACCAAATTTGCTTATGCTGCAAGTTAAAGTCTCTCTCCCCCTACTGCCAACTCAGCTATAGTTAATCATGCAATTTAGTATGATGATAATTTATTCCAGGTAATGATGCATGTGATGCAAAAAACTCAAAGGAGGAGTTTGGAGGACTGGAAATTAGGAGGGGAAAAAATCCCCAAACAAACATTCCCACCTTTTTTTCTTTGCATACTCAGCGTATTTTATACTAAAATTACTGAGACACCATGGAGCCCTGCTTTTTTTTTTACAATCTCTTGGTGGTAGAATCACATTTTAAATCATTCTGCAAAAGCATGACTTAGTTAACACTTCATTATACAAGAAGGTTTCCGCTATGCAGCATTTGGCAGAAAAATCTGACTTTTCTCATGCATTTTATCCTTCACCCCTTTCAAATTAAGAAAAGAAAATGTGACTTTAAAAGCTTTTGTCTAAAAGGTGTGTGACTGAATRTCGATTTATCTAATCATCAGTTGTGCTGAGCAGATACATTAAAAATAGAAAAGATCACATGCCACAGTTAAAGATATTTCTATGATTCTTTTTTCCTTGAAGGAAAAAATATTTCAATGTACACTATTATTTAAAGAGTAACATGTTTCATCTCAAAGAATGCATGGCTGGCAGTGTCAGCTGACAATGTAGCTAGTTAAATGAATTTAGTAAGCGGGGAGCAAGGCTATTCACTCGCACAAGGGTTTCAGTAGGTCTTCAGCCTACCAGTGGTCTGAAGTGTCACAGTAACAGGCACATAGGTGGTCCGGGCGCCACGTCATTCTTTTCAGACTTTGTGTTAAGATGATGGGAGCCTCTAAGATATTTGAGGGTAAAAAATGGTGCAGGAAATCTGGCAGTCATAATCTTAGTGGAAAACTCATTTTCAAAAAGCAGAAAAAAGACATATCACTGGAATAATACTATATCCAGGCCCCCACAACTTTCATGGTTTCCTAACACTGTGATTCAGGTCTCTAAAAACATGCGGATACTTATGGTTATTTCCTAGAGCTGAATCCCAAATCCTTTATTTAGTTTTTGCTCATTTCCTTAAGCAAGACTTCCATCTTCAATAGTTACAAATTCAGACAGTGAGGTTATATGTAACTAAATAATAACATTTTAATAACATCTAAATAAAATCTATTTTAGTTTTGTATCTTTTTAAGATATATCTTAGGTTGAAAAAGAGAGATCCTTTTGAAATGGATAAATAACATTGCCATCCTACTGGAAGTATATTCAGAAAAATAAAGCTTATGACATTGTCATCAAAATCTGTCTAGCTGCTCTCCCCAAAAATGTAAACTTTACTACTGTTTCTTTTCTGTGTCTCTTTCAGCTAAATGGGATGTTCTAACTAAAGATTCCTTAGTGCATTTTAATAGGCGTGGGCTTATGCAGAAAGATATCTCAACTCTGAGCTCAGGTGTGCAATAATGTGATATCCTGACAAAGAAATTACAGAAGTATTGTACAGGAAGTGCCATCAAGAAGTTGTATAGTCCGCTTCCCTACTGTAAATATTCTTAGACCCATTTATAATAACTTGTTGAATAAGAGTGCAGTGAATGTTGTAGGAAAGGCCTGACACTCTCATATCATGTATTTTCCATTATGCTAACACATAGGTTTTTCCCTTACTGTGACTGGATATCAGAAAATATTCATAAACTTCTTTTTTTATAACTACCAGTCGTCAAAATGAGACAATTTCTAACAATATCATGAAGTACTTCTCATTTCAAAATATTACATTATACTCTTATAAACTGCCTCTAGACATAAACTGCCCATACACATAAAAAGAAACAACTGAAATGTAGTCTCTGGTCTGTATTTTGTTAGAAAAACAATTTGAACCTATATTAAATCAATTTCTGTTAATTGATCCCATCTTTAAAATCCTCATGAAGAGGCAGATTCTGCTATGAAAACTGACATCTCCTCCAAGAAAAAAACCTACGTAATGGTGCATGGATTTCACACAGCAACTTGAAAAGAAAGACTACAAGAAATTAAGCAGCAAGGATTACATTTAAATTGGGTTGATTTTAAATATGTAAATTAAAATTGGGAGTAGAGCACCTGTAGTCAAGACCCAAATGGACAAGGCCCTGAGCAACTGGTCTAGGTTGAACCATATGACTGTGATTCTATGAAGAATTTGGAGTCATAGAGTAATTTAGGTGGGAAAGGACCTCTGGAAGTCATCTGGTTCTCCTCAAAGCAGGTCTAGTTTCAAAGTTAGATCAGGTTACTCAGAGTCTTCTACAGTCAAGTTTTTTAAATCTTCAAGGATGGGGATTCCACATTTCTGGGCAGCATGTTCCAGTGCCTAACCAACCCAACTCCATCCCTGCATGTCCACAATACTTCTAGTCCTACTGGGGAGCCCATCCTCACTTCTACCCCCCATACGCTGTCTTCTTGCATTTGAACCCAGGAGTCTCCCATTCAGCCAACCTGGCCTCCTGCTATGTCTGCCTATTTTCCTGCCGTTCAGGATTGTGCTTTGAGGAGGTTGTCCTTGAAGACTGACCAGCTCTCTGTGACCCCTTTGCCCTTCAGAGCATTCTCCATGATACTGTGTCTGCTAGCTCCCTGAACAAGCTGAAGTCCAGAGTTTTCAGTCTACTACTGCTTTGTCTACTCTTTGCTACTACCATCTCCCTTCACTTCTGAGAAAAAGCAAGAGCCAGTAAAGTAGTTCTCAAACTGTGCAAAATCATGCCATTTTTTAAATTACCAGCATTGGGTTAGCATTCATGATAGGTTTCTCTGTGACTTTATACTCACCAGAATTTTGAGCTGCCACATGACATCCAGTTGCTTTCAGACAGTAAGGGTGGCATAAGCCTACTGCTTATTTTTCAAAGTGTCAGGTTTCTCCAGGAAAAGAAAAAGATGATGAAACATTTGCCATTTTCTATCTATGACCATGCCACAGGTACTTAAAACTGGGAAAGAGGAGGGAGTGGACAGGAAAGATCCAGGAACAAATGTTCCATTCTCCTATTTTTGTGCTTGAGACAAGATAATGGGTGTGTATTTGGGTTTGGATGAATATGTTTAAGCTGCCTTTGAATTTCCCATACCCCGAGATCAGCCAGGAGATGTGCTGGCCACTCATTGAATTGTAATAATCCCCAACAGATTCTCTGCAAGCTTTCTTCATCGGATTTCAGTGAGAGTAGAGCAGATCTTTTACCATCTTCCAAATGGAACACTCCAAAAGTTGTCTTCTGCCTTTCCATCATGATTTGATGTGTTGTGACATGCTCCCAGCTACTTGCTCTTTTTAAATTCTCTCTGCCTCCACATATGATCTGGAATTTTCTTTCATCTTCTCTTCATTGTGGGCTTGTGTGTTGCCCTTCTCCCCAGCTATTTGTGGAGGGGAGAGTTTCTGCTGCGAAGAGATTTCACATAAAATGTAAAGAGGTTTGGGTTTCAAACCCAGTGGTCAATGCTCCTCTAAAAATAAGAGTGCTTTCAGTCACTGTTAAAGGGTCATTACAAAAAATTCTCTGTATGTGTAAATCCACTCATCTCAGGATTTCAGGACACATACAAAATTAGTTTAAATAAAAGGAGAATCAGGCAATACATCTCTATTGAAACAAAATATCCAAATGCTGAAATTGACAGTGGTTTATTTTATCAAATATCACTTATTTGAATCTCATCTAAGTGACTGATAAAGCTTTTAAAACATATTTGGTATTTCAGCTACTTACCTAAACTGTGATTGCAAATTATAAGAGCTTTCCTATTGTGGTTCCCAGATATAGCACAGTTATTTGTATTCACTCCTTTGGCAGTTCTTCAAAGAGTGAGTTTCAAAAAGTTCTCCAATTACTGGTAGGATCTGAAGGCATTGAAGATTTCTGCCCAAATCATATCAGAAACTGATGCAACGTAACTGACTGCCTTTTGCAGAGCTACATTCGCTTGCTCTGGTCCCTGAGATAAAAGCAAATTGTCAGGGCGGAAAGATCAGAGGTAGGCTTCAGAAATTTCTGATGAGGAGAATCAATGTTACTACAGCTCTCCACTTTAAACTTGAACTCAGTAACGTTCTTGCCTACACAGTGGGCTTTCCATGTCTTCCTGAAGGAATAACCAGACTTGAGRGGCAGAGGCTGAAGGTGGAATAGCAACATGTCAAAAACTTTTTTTCACATCAGAAATTCAGCTTCTTAGGAGGAAACCACCTCATGACTTGGAGCATTTTAGGACAAACATTAATAATAACAAACTCTAATTGGTCATTATTGCTTGAACAGAAAATATCAGATTTCATTTTCATCAGGAGGAAATGAAAATGTCATGTACTGTAATATGACAAGCATGGAATTTACAGTAGTGATGTGTACTTGTAATTACCTTTATATGTGTAAATGCACACAAAGCAGAACACCAGGGAGGCTGTTTTACAACAGATTTAATCAAATGAACATCTATGTCTCCTCATAAACTTACTTAACCAACTTTGAAAAAAGAATGGAGTTGATTAGACAGGTTAATGGGGTGATGTCTTTACAAATGACAGATGGCCATGTTAGAACAGAAAGTTGTTCACTCTCCATTTTTTATTTTATCTTACTTATGAGAGTATTTTACTGTTCTTTTACTTATGAAAGCATTGCTCATACATTTTTGATTAGCAAGGTTTACTGAAAAAAAAGCAATTTCCAATGAAACTGAACTTTTAACTGGCTGGATATTGCAATTATACTTAAGTGGCAATAATCAAAACTAAAATACAAAATGAATTTTTTGGAATTCCAGCTCCTTAAAAACATCATGACCTCCCTACATTGGATCACAAATGGCGCAAAGTGCTTACAGATTTGCAAGCTCATAAGAACGTAACAAAGAAATGGAAACATGAAGAAGAAAGCTAGCTTTTTATCATAAGGGAACCCATTAGTGGTGAATTTGACAGAGTAATTATAAAAATTAAAAGTCATAAAAGGCAAGAGTCTTAATTAAGAATAATAAAAATTATTATTGTAGTGCAATATTAACTGCACTTGAAGGAAACAACTCACCTTGGGTGTAATGATTTTACCTCAGAATTACTTGAGTGTAGAATTTGAAATAGCCTAGATCTTACCTCAGATATATGAGGTATCCGGAAGTGGATCATGTATACAGTGTAAACTGCAGGAGGACTCAGTAAGTACCTATAAAAAGACCTCTGGTAGTGTGCTCCAGGGGACCTGGCCAACCTGAGGAGAAAGAAGTGTAATAGCTGAAGTAACTCTTGGAAGCCACCACGGCAGTAGCAGCTCCTGCCTCTTTGCTGGACAGCATGCCACTTGGCAATGGTCTATATGCCAACACTGGCATGTGTTACAATTTGTGAAGCTCTGATCTGAAGATTTTCAGTGCCCACTAAGCTTCTTCTCCCACCTGAAAAATCATCATTCCTGAGTGGACCAGAAATAAGAAAATAAGATGCGCTTTGCTAACCCCCTGCTCTTTTTTATCTCCTTTCTCTTTTGATCTTGCTATCATCTCCTTTGGCATCTGCCAATGACCCAAAGCATATGGCAGCTTCATCTGACGCATATCCCTGGTTAAAACAATCCTACTGAATGCCTCTCTAGTCTCCTGACATGAATTTGAAAACCAAAGTCTCCCAGGAATATTTTTGCTTGAAGAGTTGTGTGTGAATTTAGCATTATGAGAAGCACTAGATTAACAGTTTTGAAAAGACTCTGGGTATCTGGGGTCTTTTTGCATTTACCAGTGTTGTAGTACCAGTGCAGTGCAAATATTCTTACATACATATCTTAAAATTTCAGACTCAACTCCTTGAACTGCAGGTACATGTAAGAAATATGCAAGACACCTACTAATGTTCTGGCAGTTGACTGGACGAGGTGTAGGCTCCCAAGCAACATTGCCGTATTTTTTCTGCTAGTGACTAACTCATTTGCTGTCTGCAATAGTTACATTCCAGATTGAAATTATAAGGAGTAACAAGCATCCTAGTTGATTACTAGAACAGTAAGTTTACCCAGACTTTTCCAGAACACCACTAAGGATTTGTGAAATCTAATTGTTAGGCTCTTTATTTTGTCCTTGCACTTTTGCATGTCCAGGCAACTGGTTTTGCTGTAGTTCACCAGAGAGATACCTGCAGCTTCCTGGTAGCACACAGAACATTTGCAGAAATCACAGGTGCTGAGGAGAGGCTTTAATCTGCACTGCTGGCATGTAGCCTTCTGATAAGGCTGAGGATACATATGTGGGCTGTACTGTGCCATTCTCAAACTGCTCCTTTCTAGCTGTTTAGGGATCAGAATAATATTTTTAATCTGCAGAAAGGGAAACTCTGCATTAGCTAACAATAATGGAAGATAGTTTGAGATACTAGATTGAGACAGTGTGGCTGCAGTGTATCAGAGCCTGGCTCAGAATTTTTGCAAGCTTTCCAGGTGCCAGCATACTGCTGATTTTTGAATAAAGTACAACAGCATATCACAAATTTAATTTCATTTACCTGTACATATGTAAATCAATAGTTTCCATAGTGGTTGCTTATCCTCTTTAGCAGAAATGGATCGGCTTACCTCTTAAATAGGTAAGTGAGTGGACGGAAGAGCTGCAGGGATGTATTATTCTGGCTTTTACCAATAACATTATAATCAACAGTTTGGGGTGATAATTTGACAACATATTTAAGTCACTATGCAACTCAATCAACTTGTCCTACAATTCACCCCTTATTAACATAAAGAAAACAAACTTCATCCTTAGTATTCATCTAGGTAATTACCAGGACTGCCTTTGTGTTCAGTATTGGCATTTCCAACAGACTAATTGCTATAACGTCAGTAGAACTACTTATCAATGTGTTACCATCTGGTCAAGTGTTACCAAGCCAAGATGGCCATAATGCCATGGAGATTGTATAGAACTACCTTCGCTCAAATCATTTCTTAAGTTCAGGCAAAATTTTGCTACGAAGTAATACCACAGCCAGCCTCAAATACAATTATTCAGCCCTGCCTTGCTGCCAAATACATGGAAATCTTTGTCAGTATGTGTGTGTTCTTGGCCTGTGGAGTAAGTGGCTGTTCTTGTGGTACCCTGCACCTAATCATAGTCTACACTTTCTTCTTCACAAGAGGAAGAGCTGTCTTTTTGACATGTTCCTAGCTTCTGACTTCAGGACCACCTGTGGCTAGCTCCAGGCATTAAGCGTCTCATCTTTTTAGAGGCTTTTCAGTTAATGAATTCCAGATTTTCTCCAGAGCTCCTATTTTCCCCAGAGCTAGCTAGACACTGAGAGCATTYTGAGTGGGGGAGAGGGTTATGTTTTTTTGTTTTGTTTTGTTTTCAGTTAGTGCTAACTGGAGTCATCTGATAAATTGTGAATCTCCAATTTCACAAATGTAGTGGGGATATGTGGGTCTAGAAAGGATTATGCAAAAGGTTTTCATCTTCAGAAAAGACAGTGACTTCCATGGTATTTGTTGCTTAATAATCAGCAACTGTCTTCCAGTGCTTGGCTGCCTTGCAAAGTGGCCAGCTCTGATCTTTCAATACATGTTTTAATGATCTGAGTGTCTTGATAAATAAAATACCACAGCTAATCTATTCAGAAAATCCTTGATCACTTCAGTTTATTGTGATTTCTTAAGTAAATATGTAAAAGAATGTTCCTCAGTAGATGCAAGCACATGGCTATTATAATACTCAAATGAAAGACACTGCATTTTGGAAGAGTCTAGCAAGTGCTGCAGTCTCCTAAACTTTTCTGTTTTCATTCCATTCCTATAACTAACTGATTCTCATGATTCTTTACTGCTCTGTATGGACTGTCTCGCTGTGCACCTTCTCTTTGCCACTGATCCCTCTTTCTATTAAAACAGCCTCTTACTCCACATTCCTCTTACTTTTTGCTGTTCTCTCACCAGTTTTTTCCTTCATCTCACCATTTTGATACAGTCTCTCTCCTTCCTTCCAGTGCCACTTCCTTTTCCTGCTCATCTTCCTACACACAGCATTATTAAGTTTTCTCCGCCCCAACAGAACCTCCTCCCTCTGAATCCTACACAAATGTCTCTTCAGAGGGAGCTATACTGAAGAGAAAGCAAAATGACAAAAAATATGTATGACAGAGTAAGATATATATATAAGTTCAACTAGGCCAAAATTAATACAATGTCCAAAAAATGTATAAAAGCTGTTTAAAAAGAAGAATAACAAATATAACATGAATTGTCAGAGAAACCCCTCCTTTTCCTTTTTTTGTCGTCACTAGTTTCTGTGCTGTCTCTGGGAAACAGTGACTTATCCCAAATCCTCAGGCTTTTCTGTTCTCTTCTAATGGTTTTTACTTCAGAGTGTGGCTATCCAGAGAAGTACTAAAAGCCAGATGGAGATTATATAGCTTATGTGTTCATTACAAGAGCAACTAATCTTTGTACTTGCAACCATACAACAGAGCTGAATGACTGCAGCATCACAATACATAATAATAGTAAGCTGTTTCCACAATAATCACATTTCAAGTTTAATTTTGTCACTCATCCCCTTTTATGATGTACCACAGACCTGTAACTGCATTTACCCCACAGATCTTTATCTAGCTCCTGTGAAATGTGATTTGTAGGGGATTTCCAAGAGTCCTCTCAGATCATACTAAAGTTTTGTGCAGAAAACCACTTGTAATTCCCCTCAAAACTCTAGTAAGGAGCTTTTTCTAGGTGTTTTCCTTCTTTTTGACTCTTTGTGCTCTGTTCTTGCCTTTCAAACAGCAAAGCAAGGGTTGGCTGGACAGTTTTAACAGTGCCTAAGAAGTCACATTGTGCAACGCAAGCCAGGGTAATGAAATGGGAGGACAGAGCAGCAGCCCAACTGGGAACATCTGTTTTCAAAAGTTAATAGAATAGTTCCAGTCTAGCATAGAAGATAGTGAAGCACATTCTCAAGGCCATCTCCATCCAGCAGACTGTTCAAGTATATAGTTATGTGTTCTGATGAATATGTCATTTAAATTCAGGTTTCAGTGAATAGGGCCTTAGTGAAGAAACATGATTTGTAGTATTTTCTCTATGCTAATGTTTTATGTCTCTATTTTGCCCGAACTGATAAAACACAGAGCCTACTACCACAATAGAAAACAAAGTAAACGTTTCTTATAATGCTGCTGGAAACTGGATTCTTAGGAACACTTTCACAACAGCACATACATCTTTAGCACAAATGAGAGAATGGAAAAATAATAACAAACTAAGGGCATGTGACTCAAAAGGAAAAGTAAGGAATGGTTATTAAAAATAGTATAAGGCACAATGAGTTGTTTCATAAGTTTGTTCAGAATTCACTTTGGTAAAAGCTCGTATTTTCTTTCCTTTGACGGAGATAAGGTATCTCCTGACATAGCTTGGATCTTGTAAGGAATTACACTGACATTTTGAGGATCTTTTCTAAGCTAAAGGAACAGAAGAAATGAGCTAAAGCAGCTTCTTTAGCTCACTATCAGCATAATTTCCTGAGAGAATGGAAATTTATTTTCTAGTGCCACCAAGATGAGGCTTATTAAATATTCATTTATTAATTCAGTGCTATTTAAACACAGATAGCTGCAATCCACCAATCATGAACACATGCGATGCAGAAAAAAGGAGAGATACTAATTACTCTTCTAAACAAAAGTAAATAAGGTATACCACATGCTTTTTAAAAATTACATTATAAAATTATAAAATTTCACATTACAAAAACAAACAAATTTCACATTATAAAAACATACTAAATATAAAACTAAGCAAAATTAATACCATCTAACACATACTACTTCCTCTTTAGGCAAAGCTCACCTTTTATTTCAGATTATGTTGCTCTCTTCAAGTATTACGTTCTCTTTAAAAACAGAGAGGACCTCTCATACTTGAGGTCAACAGTATTTATAAGCAGCTTTTTTATTTGGATTTTAATTTCTAGCCAAGGATTCTAAAAACAGCTCTTGATGTTTACGATCAGGAAGCATTTTTTCATAAATGATGTATCATTTCTTTTCCCTCTTTTTTTCTTAAAGGCACAGAGAGTATTCTGTAGCTAAAATGTACTTAATCCCACACTTTTCCTGGCATTGCTGGAGGTACTGAGGCCTCTAAAAGCCCCAAGAAAACTGAACACATCAATTTAGTTGGACGGCATAAGCAGAAGAAAGCTGTGGCAGAATATTTTGAACACTTGCTTTCTAATCTTATATGAAATAAATCCTTGTTTAATCTAAGGGATCTGATCAGCCCTACCAGATTTAGATGCAGCAGCCAGAAAGGTTACTGACTCCAGTTGCCAAAAGTTATTCTTCAGGCAACAGATGCAGCAAAACAGGCAGTGGGTCTACTCCTTAGCTGTATACTTCACTGCCTGGGATATCAAGTTAGTAAGTTGGGACATGTCAGCCATTTTGCCATTCTTGCTTTACAGTGGTAACGCTTGGCAAAATGATAAAGCAGGTAACTGGAGGGGGAACCTCTTCACTATCGCAGATAACTCCAACAGAGCTGGAACAGAGAAAACTTTGTATCATTTTTTATTTCGTTAACTCAATACTTCCAGCCTGATTATGGAGGGCAGAACCAGCATCAGATTTGTAACCAGGCCTGAAGAGCCCAGGACAAAGGATTAAGATGGTGTCTGCTCACAGTTCTCAGCTGTACTTTAAATAACTTTTACCTGACGTAGTCTATGGTGGTGGGTTTCAGGTAATCACCATGGTTGCTTGTCCATAAAACATGCTCAAATGGAGAACAGATCACTTGGATAATTTAACGTTGGTTTCATCTGCCTGAAAAATCAAACTAAAACAATTGTCTTTGGAACCCCAAACTGGCAGCCTGCTGAATATTCCCTGCCTTGACTGATGCACATATCCCATTGCCTTTAGCAATCAAGGCCAGTCAGGAAGTATTTATCTATCTCTAAGAAAATGTATGAAAATCTGATAGGATTCAAAATGACACTGCTGTCCTCCCTGGTAAGCTAGGTTTGCTGGCTACTGGAGTAGGCAGGTTAGATGAAAACATCTTAAATCCATTATGTTGGATTTTAGCAATTCATTTTATTTTATTTTTTGTTTCTAATGTGACATTAAAACAAAGAAGAAAACAGAAAAAGATTAACAACAAATGTTGTATTCTACACAGATAACAGGAGAGACCATAAATAGAATTCATACTTCAAGTCACTAGGTACAGAAAATGTTCTGAACGTTATTTCATTTCTGCTTATGCCAGGTAGTGGATAGCAAACCCACATTTAACTGCTGATGAAGAGCTCAAAAGTCAAAGCCAATAGTGGGGGCAGGGGATACTTAAAAGCAGGCAGGTAAAACTGACATTTGAAAATACATACTTAGCCAGTTTAAAGGCTCAAATAAAGGTTATGACATATCTTACAAAGCAGACAATGCTTTAGGAGACTACAGATGACCCACAGAAAGGTAGGGAAGCTCAAGCAATAGATGTGAGAAATCCAAAACGTGTATGAAAAGATGACATCAGGGAATTCTAAGATTAAAATGTCAAGATTATACAGCATGTATATAACCATACAGACCCACTGTAGCTTCATAGAGAGTGAAAGTGTCCGCATTACAGTTCTAATCTCTTCAAATACTGTGGAAGAAACTGCAGATGTTTGCAACTTGAATTAGAGATTATCATTTCTTCCTAATAATGCATGTATGTAACTAAGGGAGACAGGGAAAGAAAGATAAAAAGGGAACTTACTCCTTTCTTTGTTCTTGGAATTTCAAATACGAAAGCAACTATGAAATATCTAGTCTTGTCATACATTCTGTAGATTCTGCACATGGGAAAACATGGGAAGTTTGATACCAACACATACACAAATCAAAGTACGGCTTTTCCAAATCAGGCCGCAGACAAATTAAAATATTATTTAATAATATCAGTTTAGAATAATAGTTAATAATTAAAACCTTTAGCATATTTATCAGGAATATTGCACTTCACTTTAGAAAGCCATTTTTCAGAAAAATTGTGGATTTTTTTTGTTTGTACTTTTTTGTGTCAACACAGGGAGATGTCATATTCAAACAGTTATATCCCACATATGGTGCAATATCAAGAGTATGCTATAACTCTTATTACCTGGACAAAACACCTGTTGGCCTCTTTGGAGTGCCATTGGAGTCAGATTTTCAAAACACAGACATTCATATGCATATCTGAAGATTTATTCCCTTTTCCTCCATAGAATGAAACAAATGCCAGCTTCTTATATCATGGAGGATGTTATGAAGGACATTTGTAAAGTCTTAAAATATACATATATATATTTTTATATACCTATATATCTATCTGCAAGTTATGCCTACGTCTCTGAAATGATCCTTCCTTTGGAAATCTTTGATGCTGTCATGTTGCTGTGATACCTTGTGAATAAAAATCACACCTAATTAGAAAGCAAAGTATACAATATTTATAAGTACCTCTGGTACTTGTAAGAACTACAGCAAATTTATTTTATACTTGGTGAACTAGCATTCAAAGCACACTTAAACTTTGCTTAAAGAGTTTCTTTAAGAAAGGTGCTGGCAGTCACATTCATAACTGTGGTGTTGTTATTTCCTGTCCAAACTAAGATTTTAACCATTGCTTATAGCATTCTAGAAAAGGTATTAGTGAACATGATGCCAGCTATAATGTAATTTATTTTACATAGGTGTATCCATGGTTTGTTGTAAGTAAAATATGGATGGGCAGAGGGGCTGATGTAGTCTAATAACTAGAGTTATTTTACCAGCAATGTATATTTAGGTGTATCTAGTGGGAAGAAGAAGGAGATACAGTCTAACTAGCTCTGTAGCAAATCATTTCCTGGTTGCATCTTCACTGAAAATTTGTTGTCAGACTGCTTATTGCCAGAGCAGAAGCAGCATAGCTCCCTTAATACTACTAGTGAGAATAAGGACAGAAGCAAATGGGTGATCAGTAACTTTTAAAATTTTGTTGTCTTATTTACCTTTTAGCAAATTCTTCCTGAAGTTACTGGTAAATTTGTTTTTTCAGGAAGAGGTCTGGAATATCCAGACTGTAAATTGATCCATGCCACTGTACTTCTATACCCACACTTATTTAAAACAAACCATCTGGTTTGTAATTTGCTCAGCTAGTAAAAGTTCAAATAGCACTTAAATAATATGTACAATTAAAACTTAAAGTGATGTACCAGAAAGGAAGGACCCAAGCATCTGAGGAGTGAGTCATCATGCAACAAAGTGAAAAATTTGTCTTCCAAAGAGAAATACATCTATAAAGACCATATTAGTGGCCAACAGTAAAAAAAAAAAATTGCAAATAAGCAACAGTTGTATATATACATACGAATGCTCTTCTGACAAAAGAGAATTATTTATTATTTGTACAACAGCGTTGCTGTAGTAGGTATCAGGGCCTCAGTATAATCCAGTATATGCACACATAACAAAGGGACATTTTTCTCTTGAAGAGCTTAAAACAACAGGTGGATTTAGAAGAAAAAAGARCATATAGATAGGAAAGCACGAGGTAGTAATAAGATGAGTATAAACAGTAGGAGCCATTGTGATCTGAAAAAAAGTATCTGCCTGTCAATGTCAAATAGATTTAAAAAAAAATTAGAGAGGGATGTTACAATGACCATAAAAATGCTCAACTCATGCCCATGCATAAGAAGTCTGCTTAGCCATATCTATTGGGGCAGTCAGGCAGTTGTCCAAATAGGAAATTTTAAGAAGAATTTAAAAAATATTACATTGTCAACTATATCTGACATTATTCACATTTTCCAGATTAAACATATATTTGAATACAAACCTTAAGAAGAACTGTAGGTACGGGAGCTCTGCAATTCACTTCAGTAAGACCAGGACTGCATCCTAAAATTAATAAAGAAAATTGTAGAAATGGCTTTGAAATCTTCAGAAATTAAATTGCTTTGTTTCTCAGCATTTTGACTCCCCAAATAGTTGGATATTTATTTTTCTTAATATACTTTGCCATATTTGCCCAGATGCCACGTTTACACAGATGGGCTTGATCGGAAATTACAGCTAGAAAGCATGAAGGGATACCACACATTCTTAAACTCAATACAGCTGAATGCCAAATGTTGTACCACTGGTACTGGATTATAGCAAACTATGACTTGGAAGTCTTATAAGCTCTGTGCAAACTGCAACATGCTTAAAGATGTTGCATTGTACCATACTTTGAGGAACACAAATTATAAGAAGTATGTCATGTAAAACCAACAGAATTAAATAAACATTCCATTTTTTTTCTGTAAGAAGCGCACTAAAATCACACAAAGACACAGACTTTCCCCTAAATATTCATATTCAAATAGAAAAAGACCACAAGAAGACCTATTACTAAAGAGCAAAAAAATCTCCCTGGTAACTTTTCAAATAAGAGCAGTAGTTAGTACTGAGATGCAAAGCTAATGAAGAGAATTAATCTGAGAATTTATACAGGTACTGCTGCTGCTTAAATCAACATGATGTGTATGTTATTATTGGTAACCATCACCATACGCTTAGTCTCACTACTTTTTCTAACTACTCTAGGTTGTGTATGCCTTTATTCCACATAATTAAGTGCTGGGACTGATAATGATTGAGTGATAGTGATAGAGTGATTGCTTGACGTCTGAATTTGACTGTAAGTGAATACATGGGTATTATCATGCTTGTATTCAGTTACACATGTAAAATAATGAGGTAATATGGAAACCATAAAAATACTAAGTGTAATGATTCTCCCTTTCTGAGAAGACTCTGAAAAGAAAATAAACATACTGTAATTCACTGTGCAATATATTTTCTCCTACAATAATTATTTTACCCATATTTCGATATAGCATTAAGTGAATCTAGATTCTCCTGCAAAACTTTCTTCTTTGTTAAGGRCTTTGCATCAGAAGAATGAGAATTTTCATACATGACACATAAGCAGCAAATAACTGAAGAAAACAAAAAGAACTCTTAAATCACTCAAGCAACATTGCAAACAAAAACTTTAAAATGACTATCCCAGGGCTAACTTTAAAAGGAGCTGACAGTTACTGCACGAAGTCAACCTAAGACTTTACTGTTCTCTGCAGTTTTACATGAAAGATGCTCAGAGACTACAAGAATGGGCAGCAGAATAAAACCCTGAAACAGATTAGACTGACAGTCTGTGAGTTAACAGAATTGCTGGCAGAAGTAAATCTTCCTTCTGTCTCCTCCCAAAAATACAAATATAAAAATCAGGGTGGGGAAAAGATAAATGACTAACTCTAAAATCACTAAAGAATCGAGCATTGCGGACAATTATCAAGAAATCGCAACTACGCCACTTGAAAAAAACCCTCATAGAACGTAATTTGGATGAGCATGATGACTGTTTTTTGTCCGTAATCCAATCATCTGGAAATGCATTTGTCTGTTAAACAGCTGGTACCAGATCCTGCAGTCCTTAGCGGGATGTATAATCCTCATTCAGACAAGCAGTCTCATTGAAAGCACATAGTTAAAGACTATTTGAACAGTTCAAAGGAGCAGAACCTCTTGGTTCTTTACTATCAGATTTTCAGATAAATATCAGGCAAACAGCTTTATTAACAGGCCAGACCAAAAGTTCATTACCTCTGAGACAATGTGCATGTAAACACATGTATCTGTAGCTTTAGTTACCCTAGAAGGAAACACTGAAAGGGCACCAATCTTTGTGCTGTGAGACTGCCAAAACCAGGATCTGCAATCTTACAGGCAGATTACTGACTGGATATTTAGCTAGCAGTTTGCACGTACAGCCAGGGTAGCTGCACGTGCAAATGTAAGCGTGCAATTGCATGTACAGTTACTGCACTCAGAGGTTGACCCCTACGTATGAAAGTGTGACGCTCCCATTTTTGTAGCGTGCATCCATGTTATTGTCGGTTGCAATTTGTTGAGTAATACTAGTTAATCTTAACGGCAGGTCCAGGCAGAACTAGGCTGGAGGGAAAAGGCAAGAAGGCGGAAGAAAAGCAGGTGCTGCGGGAATGGCTGATGATTCAGCGGCGATGCTGAGTCAAGGCCGGGAACCAGCCCAGGAGGGCGCACGGCTGCCTTGGCGCCACAAGCGCTGCGTTTCAGCCAGGGCATAAACCTCGGGCGCGGAGTACACAGCGGTGAAGGTAATCAAGGCAAAGGCCACCTCGCCTGCCCGCTTCCGCCAGCCAGGCCGGCTCCCTCCCTCCCTCCCGGCGGGTGACCGTTGGTCAGCCCCGGCGCGGTAACGGCCGACTCGCTAACGGCCACMTCTGACCCAGCAACGGTCGCCGCGAGCCCGCGGCGGGAAACCGCCCTCGCTCGCGCCGCAAACGTTGTCCCGGCGGGTTATTTCCACAAGGAAACGGCCCCGCCGCGGCCCGGGAGCGCGGCCGAGGGAGGGGAGGGCAGGCCAGCGCTCTGCGTTGAGGGGCGCCGTTTTTTTTTTTTTTTTCTTTTACTGGGACCGCGGTTTTTCGGCAGAGGGCAGGTGGGGAGGCCACACAGCCCCCTCGGCAAAGGGGGCTGCGCCGGGCCCCGGCTGCGGAGCTGTGACGGGAGCCCCCGGCAGCACCTTGTTGTCCCGCCGGGAAGTAACGTTGCTTAGAGGAATTCTCCCCAAAACGCCTGCGATCAACGAGCAGCTCTCAGGTGGCAGCGCAGCCCGTGAAACAGGTCTTTCGGGGCAAACCTTGGTGAAGCCACAAGCCCTTCTGTAAAACGAGCTGCTTCCTACGCCAGCCCAGAACAGTCAACGTATTCTCTAAGGTTTTTAACCTGGAAGAAGAGAGCGCGTTTCCTCCTCTCCTCGTTCTTTCAGCCGTTTTACCTGAACTCGTTAGATTTGAACCGCGCCTCACGCGACCTACATTCGCGCTCCCAGGAGAGCAGCTGGAGGAAGAGGAGGAAGGACGCCGCCCGCCCAGGCTAGAGGTCAGGGCGGGCAGACAGCTCGTCCCCGGCGCTGCCCTGCCCCGCCCCGCCCCGGCGGGGGCGGCCCGGGAGCCGCGGTGGAGCGGTGCTGCTCCCCGCGGCCGCCTCGGTCTCCTCTCAGCCGGCGCCGTACGGCGCCAGGAGCTGGAGCTGTAGCAGTAGCAGACCGCGCACTGCTGACACCGTTGTCATTAACCGCCCCGCCCCGCTCCCTCTGCAAATGTGCTACCTGCTCTGCTGTGCCTGCTTGTGGTTTTCCTCCGGTTTTGGGCCGTGAGCACAGAGCATAGCTAGTTTCCTTCTCGCATGCTGGTTCTGCGCTTTGCGTGTGGCAGCAGGATGGTGTGGTTTCTTTAGTTCTTTCAAAAATTGCTTCTGGAATGGTAGACTTCAAACTGTTGTAAATCAGTCCAGCGGAGAGAAAGTTTTGGGAAAGTTTTTGTATACAAGATTAGGACCAGCCTGATCTGCACGGGTATCAGATTCAGACACATGAATAACTTCATTGAAGCCAAGTACTTTGTTGTGGGCTTGCTACCTCATCCACCCTGAGGAGGAAGGACAGAGGGAAGGGTTAAGCAGACCTGAAGCACCTTGTGAAGCACAGAAAAGAAGAGCAAGAGACAAGAGGAAATGTGTAGGACTACAAAAAGCACGTTTCTCTTGCCATCTGAATCAGCACACTTAGACATGGCACCCACGCCTTCCCTGTCATGTAGCCTGCCATGTCCTGCTTTCCAGAGGCATAAAGGACTCCCAAATCCTTTGGGAGCTGACTCTGCACAGCACCTCAGCGAGGAACCGGCACGCCAAGCCCCAGAGGGTAGGTCGAGACCGGTCCCTGACTCCTCGGCCTTCCGTGCTTTTACTCTTGCCTGACGACAGTTAAGCAACAGCGAGGTACCCGCCTTCACGTGAGCCCCGCTGCGCTGCGCGGCCGGGACCCCGCAGGTACAAGCCCGCTGCCAAAGCGGCCGGGCAGGGGGAGCTTAGGGGCCCCGGCCCCGCGCAGGG
>NW_020451049.1:0-52964 GCF_003343035.1 Apteryx rowi | reverse complement strand
CGGCGGCGCTCCGGGGGCTCAGTGCTGTCATGGCGGCAGCGAGCGGCAGGAAGAGATGGGGCTGACTGAGCCTGCGGCGTGAGGCGACAGCGGCTGAAACTTCAGGCTCTTCCCGGGAGAGCGGCGGCCGGCGCTCCTCGGCCCGCCCTTATTCAGCAGCAGGCGAGCGGAGCGCCGCCGTTGAGAGGGGCAGAGCCGCCGCCGACTCCCGGCCGCGGAGCTGGGCGTTACGGCAGCCCGTGCCCCTCGGCGGCGGGGAGCGGGGTGAGCGCAACTTCCTTCGCGGGCGGCCTGTCGCTGCACCTGTCCGCGCCGCGCAGCTGGGGGCGGTGGCTGAGGTACGCGGGCAGGAGCTAGGGACGCTGGAGAAACAGAGCCAGGCGGGAAGGAGGAGCGTATTCCCTTTAAAAAAATAATTAACTGTCTTCGGGAAGGCGGCTCGCACTGTGCGGCGGGTTTAGCGGGGAGTCAGGGCTTCTGCGGGCGACCGTTGCCACCCTCTTCGGGGTGGGGGGGCGGCCGGGTGGGGTGGGACCCTCGGCTTGTGCGGAGCGCCCGGCTCTCAGCGACTTCAAAAATATCTCGGGTTGTCCTTCAGGGCTGTAAATACCTGCCTCAGGACAGAGAGCTGCTGACAGACGCCTCCTGCTGAGGAGAGAGCTGGGACTCCGAGGGCGCGCCCGCCCTCCCTCCCTCCTTCCCCCGCCCGACGCGGGTTTCTTCATGAGCTGGATCTGAAGGGGAGGAGTGGGCTGTGGGATACCCTTCACTGATCCGAAGTTGTTTCTTCTTGGAGCGGCGACCGCGCCTTTAGCGTTTCAAGTCGTAACCTGAAGTGAACTAGCCATGGCGAGTGAAGACAAACAAGKTGTTCAGCCAACAGGTGATGATGGAGGAGGAGGTGGTAGTGGAGGAGGAGCGGGAAAAGAAGGAAATGCTGCTGAAGGGGGAAGTGTGCTGCAACCTTTGAATCCAGGAATCCCCATCCGAGGCATCAAGATGAAATTTGCTGTGCTGACAGGACTGGTGGAAGTTGGTGAAGTATCCAACAGAGACATAGTTGAAACCGTATTTAATCTGGTAAGTGATTTGTCTTTTTGGACATGAGATAGGAAGAGAATAGCGTATGTGTGCAGAAGAATCCCATACTTTTTGATGTTATTTTCCTGTCTTTAAGTCTTTTTCTGCATGTTTGCACTTTCACAATACTAGACTTCAGCTAGGTTCTTTTTACTTGCAAACAGGAAAAGCTGAAAATAAACCAAATGAGCCTCTCTACACACATTTAAACTTGAAACAACTCTAAGAGCATCAGCCTTGATTTGCTTCAGAGAAATTGTTGCTTTATCTAGAACTAAGAAATGTATCATAATGTTTAAACATTCAACACATACTTGACAGAAAAATGTTTTTTAGTAACTCAAACTGACATCAAAATCCATGTTTGTTTTTTTTTTAACCAAAACCACCTTTCCCATGAAAATGTTTGTCCCTCTTCTAGAAAAGTAAATGCCTCTCCCCTTTGGCTTTCAATTTGCTTTGAACTTCCATGTTCTGTGTATTACTGGGGGGGGATTCGTTTAAATGTTTTAGTTACTTTGTTTATTGGGAAGAGTAAAATTCAGTTTCAATGGCCTTTTTTATTAATGAACTAGGTAGTCAGCTGCTATTTTTTGAATGCAGTATAGATGACTTTAATACTTCATAGCAGATATTACTAAAAACTGAGGATGCAACTTCTCCTGTGTAGGCTACAAACATAACATGCTGTTGAACGTTTTGGGCAGCACTTGAAACAATTAGGCTAGTTATTAGTGTTTGTATGCAGGAGCAGACCAAGCACCAGGGGAAAGACTGTCTTTGTTTATAAAGGTGCTCTGCTATTATTAGAGGCCTTAAAATGTCTCTAAGTCTCTAAGAATTCACATCATTCCCACTTGCTTTTAGTGAGTACCTTTGACTTTAAAACAGAGCGGGGTTTCTGACCAACCAGGAAGTGAGAGCAGGTGCAACAAGCATAAAGCTTGTAACAAGAAAGTCAGTGCAGAAGGCGTACTGATTTTTAAATACTATTTGCATTTCTGTTATTTTGTTAGTAATATTTTTTAGGTCACGTGTAAATATTTAGTGACTATTAGAACTTGCATGTGCTGTGTCTATTTAATGTTTTTGATGTTAATTTCTTTGATTATGGTGTCAATTTCATTTTTTTCCAAGATATTCATATTAACAGATTTTAAACCTGTAATTTGTTAGGCTGAAAGCCTCAGTACAGAGGAAATGCAGTACTGGCAAAAATGAAGTGGAGAGTAGAGGTTTCATGAATATTTCAAGTAGGAGAAGCTGATTTAAGTTATGTAGAGTGCACTTGACAATTGTTCTTGACTAAACCCAGTGCTCAGATATGTGGAGGGGAAGTTCAAAAGGAAATTCTGGTAAATAGTTTACTCTTTAGGACATTTTCAGGGAAAAAATCTTCATGAGTATATTAAATTTCACTTTGTTCCTGGCATGCTCTTTTGAGAGAGTGTATGTTTTATGGTAGTGGTGGAAAAAGGTTCAGCAAGGTAGTAAGAAGTATAAAAGCTGCTTGATCCTGTGATTCCTTTTCTGCCTCTGGACAAGAAAGGAACCAAAAATGCAGCTTGATTCAGAGAATCCTCAGGTTTAGATTAAAAGGGACCAAAGAATTTGGTCCTTAAATGAAGTGCTTCTGGAGCTTCCTTTCCTGATTAGAAGTAGGGAAAATAGTTTCTTGTTCTGTGGAAATTCCTGGAAATATGTGTTTTTACTTGCTATCCAAATGAGACAAGCATCTTTCTGAGAAGATTCTCTAACCATTCCAGCACACTTGCCCATGACATGGGAGGCTAAAGTTCAAGCCTCTGCACCACTTTATATTATCAAAGCAGAACTAGTTGGTTGACAGCTATCATAAAACAACTAATAACTTGGTAGTAGGGATGCTTTACCTTTATTGTGCGAGAGCACAATAAAAGTTTCTGGTCAAAATAGAAAAATTAGGTGCCTTGCTATTCTGTGTCCCAGGAAAACAAATCAATACTTGGCTGCTTTGGTGGGAGAAGATCTTTTGGATTTTTTTTATTTTATTGAAAATAGACTGCTTAAGAACCAAATCAGCCAGCATTCCCAGTTTTTGTTACAGAAAACACCTGTTGTCTGGAAACTTTTACTGAAAATTGTTGAGCTGACTTTCTAATGTGACTTTCTGCAACCTGAGTGTAGTATCAGGGATGAAGAGCTGCAACATTAACATCTCCCTACAAAACAATACCCATCCACCTGGCATCAAGTTTTGCCACCATTCAATACTTAGCTGTGACCTTTTTGTTTTGTCAGATACCTCTGAAATCCCGCTGATCAGAATTGGCATATGTGAAGTAATGGTTAGCAATGGCAGATTTATTTTTCTGTGTTTGTACAGATTTAATTTTTCTATGAAAAAGTGATTCTCAGCTATGGCTTTTACAGCAGTGTGTTTCCCAATAGCTTTCAGAGCAAACTTACACTTCTGTGTGTGCAGGTTCAGTTGAAGATATGAAAATCATGCTGTCTTCTGTTGTTAGTAGCAGGGTTAAGCCCCAAATGTCCCCTGCTATTGGGTTTTCTTCCGTTTGGTGACTCATAACTGCACTGGGTCAGCAGTGTTAACAGGAATCAGCTAGCTTTTTTCTTGTACTTTGGAAGGAAGAGTCATACAGTATTTGGGCTTTTGGGAATGGGGGGGTTACTAAAGTAAGCTGTCTTTGGACTGGGGTGGATAGTAGGCTGGGCAAGATGTGTGTAGAAAGGCATTATTACGTATTTAATTGTTATAGCAAAACCACACTCTAAGATGAAAAGTTTCATTTTAGAATTAGGTCAGCCAACCCCCTTTTCTTACTTTTTGAGCAAACATGTTGATCTTATGCTTTTCAAACTTGCTCTAGCAAATGCATGTTATGGTGAATTTCCTGAATTTCTCCTGACTCTCCATCAAAACCAAATGTGCGGTCTTGATGTTCCTCATCTTTAAAGACTTTAAGAGGTGACCATGCTTTATACAGGCATACCTTGGAGATATTGCGGGTTTGGTTCCAGACCACTGCCATAAAGCAAATATCGCAATAAAGTGAGTCATATGAATTTTTTTGGTTTCCCAGAGAATATAAAAGTTGTGTTTACACTATACTGTAGTCTATTAAGTGTGCAATAGCATTATGTCTAAAAAAACAATGTACAAAATGTGACAGAAATGCAAAGTGAGCACATGCTGTTGGAAAAATGGCACCGACAGACTTGCTCGGTGCAGGGTTGCCACAAACCTTTAATTTCTTTTTGTTTTTTTAAAAAAAAGAAAATGGGCGATATCTGCGAAGCGCAATAAAATGAGGTATGCCTGTATATATGAAAGACTCAAAAGGTCAAAAATCTAAAGTGTGCTGTAATTGACCTGCAGCTTATTAAAGAAACTTAAATTCTGTTGTCCTGCTTACTTCAGCAAATACCTTACTCAGTGCAGCAATGTTGAATCTCAGGGAGCTGAGAACCAGCTGTAATGTTTTCTCTGTCCAGCAGTGTAACAGCATGCTTAGTGAGCCTACTTCTATCATGCACTGAAAATTAATAGTCTCATTTTATTCTTGCTAGGAAAGTTACTCTTAGAAATACTCAATTTTTTCTGCTCTGTTTTGGCCAGTATTCTCTGAGAACCTAGTTTTCCAGCCCATGTGGGGCTGGCACTGTGTATTTCCTCAGCTCTTAAAATTGAGGAGGAAAATGCTGACTATGAGAAAGCTTATTATTCCATGATAAACTTTGAAAACATCATTCTTGTTCAAGTTTAGTCCATCCTATTATTTTTATGACACTGAATAGGCTAAGCTATGGGTATATGTTGCTTATGCAATGTGAATTACATTTTTAATTGACCTTAGGCAGCAGTAAGTCAGTAAATTTCCATCTTAGTCAGGTGGATCCCCTGTTTTTGACCTCAAATCTGCTTTTCTTTCTTTTTTTTATTTTATTAGAGCTTACTAAAATTAAAAAAAACTCTTGGTAGGAAAAGATGATAGAATGGAAAAAAATTATTTACAAGAGATCTGTTACTAACTTAAAATAGCTGTTTGTCTCACAGTAAAGCAGAAGGACAAGTTGACCTCCTGCTAATCAAGAAACTTTCCAAAAAAAAAAAGTTATAGAAATAAATCAGGAATTGGCAAAATGTTTTAACCCACACCCACCCACACCCCCAGTTCTGTACTATTGGTTTCAAAGATTTTTAGGACCTGAGGTTTTCATGTGCAGAGAATTGTTTCTAATTCTTTTCTGAAGGCTATACAATCTGGGGTACTACTTTTTGGAGACCTTTTGCTAGGTTAAAATTTTGGATAGAGCTCCTGGTCTACTCTCTTCTAAATGGACTTCTCTTGTATCACATGTCAATGCTGTGTTGTTTCCAAGTTATTGTAAGTCTCTAGTTTTATATGTAAAACTTAGGTCACTGATATTCTTGCCTTTCAGTATGTAAAGGGCTCTTACAGACCAATCAGTGTTTTGTTCATAATGAACACTATGTGTAGGGGTTACTATATTGCACTAGGGTTGCAGTGAGAAATAGATATTCTGGCAAAATTCTGCTGTGTTTCAAGCAGATGGCTGTACAACTATCATCTTTCTTTGTTGTTCTGATTCTGTTCATGGATTATGAGGTCTTCACCAAGATTCCCCTAGTGRCAAAGTACAAATGAGAAATATCTTAGTTTTTATCACCTTATGAGGAAAAATAACTGGATCTGAGGAGGAAAAAATAAAATTACTTTAAAATCTTAATTTGTCACCTCCTTCTCGCTTCTGCCAGACTGCAAACACAAACAAAAATTCTCTTGACAAATCCTTTTATTTCTCACCATTGACTTTTCTCTTTTCTTCTCTTTAAAGAAACCTTCTTCCCCATTTGTTTTTATAGAACAGTTATGAGATGAATGACTGAATTTCTACTTATTTGCCTGATGCTGATGGACTTTCTGCTGTTCTTTTCATTTCTCCATTTTGATTTCTCCCCTATAATCTGTGTTTATCATTATTCATATTGAAAGCCAATGACATCACCTGCTGATACAGCAGGTTTCTAATTTGATATGAATGCTTCTGAGATGCTAGTATAATGGATTTTATGAAGTAAAAATTCTCCTTTTTTTTCCCTCTCTTTGGTCACTGTGTCTTCTTTTTTGCATGTACTGTGTGGATAAACGCCAAAGCTAATGCTGACAGAATTAAATAGATTTATTACAGTTATTGAAAATGCATCATAAATGTTTTCATAACAGTGCATTGTTTTGCCTATTTTAGTGTATATTTTTATAGAATGTTAGGATTTATTTTCTATCTAACCTTATCAACACTGATGACAACTGAGAGTAACCAAATAGTTTCCAGAGCAGCACTGCATATTGTACTTTAGTTAATATATGCAGTCTTTCCAAGGTTCCCAGTGAGTACACCGCTGGTTACAGTTATCCTGGTTCAGTCACTTCTGTCCATCTGTAATATAGATGATAGGGTAACTCTGTGGCTTTAGCTGGGCCAAGCTTGTAATTTTTAAAAAAGCGTAGTAAATTGAACAGTGAAACAGTGAGCTGTCTTAGTGATCATGCTTTTATTTATTTATTTATTTTTGGTCAGTGAGTAGAATGCAGCAAAAAAACCTCTGCTCCCAGATCCATCTCAATTCCTTTTGATAAACTAATCAAGATGCAAACTTCATTCTTGCTGTTTCTTTCATGTTGGGAGKCTTGTGCCCAGTTTGATGAATGAATTTAGACTCCTTGATTCCAAGTCATCTTTATGCTTTGGAAGGCCAATAAATAACCATAAAATGTGATTTTGGTAAGTCTTGCTGAGTAAATGAGACCAAGAGATGTTTTAACCAAACTTTAACTAGCTCAGAATTGTTGAGTGATAGAAGTCACTTATCCTTCACTTAAAATAAGCAAGAAGGATTACAGACCTCCATCTTGTTAAAATGTATTCTGAATAGTTATGGATACACTTACTATTGGAGTGATTTGTACAGTTTGTTTTTTTTTTTCCCAGGATTGATGAGACTTAGATCACTTTGCAGTTAATAGAAATATCAGCTTGCGTGGTAAGTATAGGAATTTAGGGAACTTTTTCTGCCTGGTTATGGTGAGTTGAGAAATACATAGTATGTAGTAAGAGATAATCTTGAAAAACTTGAATTAGACATGATGATGATTGACATGCCAAAACTATGGCATTTAGAAGAAAATCGTCTAAACTCTGAAGAGCTGGGTTTGCACTCTGGTTGTAATATTGACTCACTTCTGTGACTGCAACTTAAAAAAAATATAGGAGGACACAATATTAAGGCTACACTAGAAGTTTTTTCAGGAAAAATGTCAGTTTTTATTTTCCTCTGGCCAATTTTTATAACTTCTCATGACCAATCTGAACTTCAAAGTGTCTGTGAATAGCTTGTGAACTGTGTAGGCTCTGTGTTTTCCAGAAGTGTTGGTATCCTGTACTACCATCAGAAGGCTCTGCACAAACCTAAAATAAAGCTAAAAAGGCAAGGTAGAACCAGGCATTTACATATGGCATGTCTTAATAATGCAATATTTGATAAAGCAGTGTTTTTAATTAGTGGTCCATCCTACAAGCCTGTCAATGATGCTGTTTAAAATGTGTTCATAGCATACTTTAGAATCCCCATTAGAGGGGAACCATGCAAATTTAGTGAAAGTTTTTCATGTTGGTATTTTCTAACAAACATGAAAGAATTATTGCGAATGCTTTGCATCCCTAAATATTATTCTCTAAATAGTATTTTTGTATCACATCTGTCAGAGAATACTGGGCTAGATGGACCATTGGCCTGACCCTGTAGGACAGATAGCACGGTAAAACAGTGACCATATGGACTGTCTCAGGAAAAGGCATTTGTGGATTAGAGAATAGAATGAAATTAGTCACAACCATCAGGGAAATAGGTGAATGGCTTTTCAAGGTTGTTACAAAGGCTGGACAACGCAGACCAAGATAAAAATAGAGAATTATTTATGTCCGTTGAAAGATTATTGAAGGACTGAATCAAAGTTTGCAAATTCAAAGGGAGTGTGAGAAGTTTTTTGAACTGGCTGTGTTTGGCTGATACTGGAGGTTGGGGCAAAGCTATTTATTTATTTATTGGTCTAGTATTGTGGTGTTACTGAATGGCTTCTGGCTAGTCAAATGTATATTCAGATACTTAATCTTGCTGAGATGACCAGTCTTCTGAAGATCATCAAGTGTGATTTTTGTGTTTACATGTCAAGTCTGATGAAAAATAAAAATAAGGATTCTCTGTGGTTTCTTTCACTACCTATATACTTGTTTTACCACTTATCAGGGAAACTGCAGTTATTCTGAAGTGTATCTCACTTGACATGATGTTCTGACGTTTTTCTTTACTAAATAATCTGGTAATTTAAAGAATTTATAAATTCTGTCTTTTCACAGTCAAGAAGTTCTTTATGAACCTTAAGAGGAAGGCTTTAACCTGTTGCACAGATTAAATGAGCCCTATAGCTTAGCCATTAGATGTGAAGTTACTTGCCACTTTCAGTGCTCCTGTGCATAAAACTCTTTAAGAATCTTTTCTGTCAAATTCAGCCTTGCATGCATTGAATTTTTGCATATCTTTTTAAAGAATTTCTATTTATTATAAGTGGGACAATCTGGAAGAAACTTTTTGTTCATAATCGCTAATTATATTTAGCTGACTTTCTGCCATTTAAGTGTCTTCCACAGCCCCTAGAGGCCTTGCTGACCTCTTCATGTTTTGCATGATGTTTTTTTGGTATTAGCTTGGCCTAATTACTAATGTCCTAATTTAGAACACATTTCTGCTTTAATTCTTGATTTTTTTTTTTTATTTTTTTTTTTCTGTTAGAGACCTGGTATTGTTCTGGAGTATATTGTTGCCTTTTCAAAAACTAGTTCACTGGTCACTTTTTTTCTTTGGGAAACCTTCAGACTTTGTCTGTCTGCAAACCCTGGCCGTTTGCCAGGAATCTGAGGGCTCTAATTAATTTGTGTAAAACAGGATACCATTGTCACCTGCTTTTTTAATACCAAATGCGGCCAGGGGAGACTGCAGTTTCCAGTATGCAGTGCTCCCTGCTTAGAGCAGATAGCAATCAAGATCCATCCTTGCATAAGTGCTGTGATCAAATGAGCTAAATAATGATGCTGCATGAGCAGTTGTAATTGTGCCTTTCCTGTAGGTTTTGTGCTGACACCGGAAGCTCATTGTGTTTTATGAAGAGCTTGCACTTCTACAGTGCTTTAGATTTCAAAGCTTCACAAGCAGGCATAAATAGTTTCTAAAATGAAAGGAATTCATGGAAAAGAAACCTAATGCCTTCCATTGCATTGTATTCCTCCAGTGATGGCTGGGGAACAAGGAACAGACACTTCCGGGGCATGATTTTCTCTGTGTCAGTAGCTGCCTTGAGATGATATTTAAATGAGAGCAGCTCTGTTGCCTCCTGGAAAGTGCTCTGTGAGTTTGAACTGTCTTTTTACTGCAGCCTGCATATGAGTAGTTCTGTTGATGCTTTTGTCTTCCACGTGCATCTAGCTGAAAATTTTCATGTATATTATACAAAAAGTTAAGATAGCCGCATGATTTTTTGGTGTGACTGAAAAGCTGGAGGTGAGTTGTTCAGGCAAAAACACTTTCTCTTCTGATTATGTAGCTAAAGAAAGCAACACTTAAAGGAGAGCTAACCCAGTAGCTCTTTACAGGTGAAAATCAAAGCTGGAGTAACCACTTAAGACTTTGTCATGAATCTGCAGTTGGAGGTTGTTCCATAGGAGGGTTTTCCCCCCCCCCCATCATCAGTTATCCTCTGTGGTGTGGACAGAAGTCCATGAAATGAATGAATGAAATAGTCTCTTCTATCTCCACCTTCAAATTTCTACTTGTAAACTGGACTAGCCCCGTAAGACAGTGACTGTAACAGTGCTTTGCGTGACCTGTAACCCATTTATTCTACCTTCTGAGAACACTGAAAGGCTAGCAACAATAGTAAGCAGCAGGTCAGCCTGTTGTTGCAGCTGAAGAGGACTTTCTCATAGAAAAGAGCAGCAGGAGAACTGGTAGCATCTTGCATCGGGTTGGGAAATAAGTATTTATGGAGTCCAGAATGATGAATGTTTGCCTGGAAAAAACACCTCTCACAAATTGGTTCCTTTATCAAGCAATTGGCATTTCCCACCCACAATTGCCCTGGTTTTTTTTCCAACTATGATTAGGGTTGTGGGGGGACAACTGGGGTCGGTAGGACTACTTGGTAGAATAAGGTAAACTCTGTTGCTACAGAATTGCTGAATAAAGGCTTTGCAGACCCTATGCCTTATTTCCAAATTTTAGTAGTCCATTATTAGAGAAGTCTTGATGCCTTATGCACTTCTTAGAACTAAAACTGTATTCTTAAGGACAGTTTTTTTTAATGGGATTATTAATGATTCAGGAGAACCTTGCAAGCAAGTATTGCTTAAAAAAACAAACAGGGTCTTTGTGCAGAATCAGCAGACATAAGCTAAAAAAAATGGCTAATGATACAGCAGTGAATTGTTGATAAGCCTTAAAACAATGCAGTTGGGGGAGAACAGGGATCAAATGACTAATGTTGGTAATGGTGCATGACTGTTAAATAAACAAATGTAAACTACCAGTCCAGTCAGCATCTGCCTCCTGCTAATGTTTTTGTTGAAACAAAGCATGTGATTTGTCTGTACCTTAGATTGGGAACTTGACTGAAAAGAACTGGTAATTTTTTTTTTAATGGCTTAATTATACTGTAGGATTTGGTTCCAATGTGTAATTTAGGTGCTGTAATGCCTGACTTCTAGTTACCTGATATATAGTATGAAACTGAGTAACCATGACTGCATTTTTAGAATGGGTTTCAAAATAGCTCGTGAGGTAGGAAGCTACATATACATTTGATATATAGTTGATGCTATAGAATGAGACAATACTGAGATACTGGGTACGAGTATTTCAATCAGGATTGCGAGTTCTCTGTCCMCCTTGTAATCTACGGCCAGAGTTTTCTTCTGAAGCTAGGCAGTTGATAATGCTTCAGGTCTCCTTGATTTAAACTCAACTGGAAGGAGGTAGCAGTGGTGCCCTTCTCAACAGTGAAGTGCTGTGAAAGAGGTTTTCAGACATCCCTTGCTTAGGCACAGAAACTGGCCCAGCAGCTTCCCATTTCATGCAAATCGGCAAATGCCCATGGAGAAAAGATTATCCTGTTTTCTTGTCCACTCCCTCCTCCAAAGTAGGATCCTGACCTTGTGCCATGCTAGGTTATTATTAACCTCACACCAGAACCCTCACAAAGCACTATTTGCTTTGCGCTTTCTGTGCTCCCCCCTGCCCAGGCTCTTTCATGACCTGGCATCTCCTGCTTTCATCCTGAGCCAGAAGAGTTCCTAGCATTCATGGGGTTCCTGTAGTGGACTGGGGAACCGTGAGTACTGTTGTGTACTGCAATTGCTGTGGATCAACTGATTGGCAGTGACACTGCCTTTGAGGAGATGTTTCTTCCATGACTCATCTGAGAACCTGGCACTAAAGACTTGTGCCCTTCCTGTGAATTGCTTTTAAAATGAAATGCATATCGCACTTTGGGAATTTTTCTGGTTTAGTAAAGTCTCACCTGTGCAGGAAATGAAGCCACCCTGGATTCTATCCTTAGCAGGAAGAAATTCAAATTGCCACCTGGCAGAAGTGCATAGCAGTGCTGTTATAAGTGATTTATGAAGGGACATTTCTAACATCTTTTCTGGTAAGACTGGATGGTTATACAGTGAAGAGTGACAGATTCATGAGTACGGAGAGGAAGTATAGAAAGAAACAAGTCTTAGGCTGTGTGATTAAGGCATTTGAGTAAAGTTCTCCAGTCACTTATATATGACAGGAAAGGTTTTTGAGCCAGAAAACTGAGTTCTTGCCCACATGTTATGGCCTTAAACAAGTTTTATGGTTTACAGAACCCTGATTTCCTTCCTGGAATGTGATGTATCTTCAGGTGGAGGAGTTCCTCGGGTGACTGAAAAAATCTCTTTTGAGTAGTTTAGACGTCTTTCAAAAAGACAAAATGTGAATCTCCTAAGGCAGAAGAGAGAAGCTTGGGTTTCTTGTTTCTGAGTGAGTGTACTACCCCTGTGCTATCGTTGGTGGAAAAGCAATATCCCCATTTCCAACTAAATTTTGTTTTAGGAGAGAATGTGTTTAGTACTTCTGTGTCCAGTCTTGAGAGGAGCCATGAACAAGCTGAAAAAAACTTCATATAATGATGTTTTTAAATATAAACAAAAGCATCCCCTTCACCACCACCAAAAAAAAAAACCCTTCACATTTTCTAACAATATAGATGACAATGTAACAAGGAAGTTTTAGCATAGCAGGAGGAAAGCTGTAGCTAACAAATGTGTGGCAAATTGAGAAGTTTGGAGAACAGGATATGAAGTAGAAGTTGACATACACAAAAATTCGGATTTCAGTAAAGAGCTACCTTAATCTTGATACCCTGCTGTTGTTCCTAGCTCTGTAAAGTTGGATATGTCTGGGAGTGGTTTTAATCAGGTATTTGGAGAGCTGTTGGGATCTCTTTCAGTTTCTGTCGTGTAAGTAGTGGCAGAGGTAAAATTGCAGAGATAAAATTTTAGAGGAGCGACTTAATCCTGCCCCCAAAATATTACCTAAAAATAACACCACTAGCTAGCACTTTAATCAATTTAACTCTACTGTAATAAAATTTGATTATGAACTGTTTGTTTTCAAACTCAGACTTTTGAAGTCAAGTCCTGGTTGTTTAAATGTCACAGACTTTGAATTGTCTGTTAATTTCTATGGGAAAAATCACTTTGAAGTCCTCAAAACAATCTCAGAAATTTAAGATAAATGTATGGTTGGAGGCAGGGGGGAGAAGAAGGGAGAATTATTCCAGTGGGTTTAGAACTGTCCTGTCTGTGTAATGTGTTGTTCAGTATCTGTGTTTTTGGTTGTTTGTTGTTTTTTTTTTTTTGCTTGTGTCCTAATCTTGTAGCTGTTTCTGCTGCTTAAAAAACATGTTGGGTTTAATTGGAATTTCATGACTCATTCCCATGAAAGTTACTCTTCCATCAGTTGAAGCCCAGTATTATCCTCAACAGGATATTTCCATGCATCTCAATGTAATAATGTAGTATGTTGCCTCACAATAGGACTAGTCAGGTACAAGCTTAATGACCACTTTCTGGCATGTGTGACACTAATAGCTCTGCAGTTCTGAAATACACTTACTGTATGACCTCTGTGTGTTGGCGGTGCTTTTGACTTACATAGCACTGAGTTGGAAGTGATCTTGAAGCTTCAATTTCCTGTTGGAGGTGGTGAAGAGCTTCAAATGCTTATTTAAATTCTTGTTCCAGTTGAATACTCGATTTCACTTTTAAGAGTCAGCTTTAATATTTCCTCTAGGTTTTCATCAAAGTTTAAAAAGTCTGCAAAAAAGGAGATCCTGTTGTCTACATATGAGGCTAGAGATGCAATTAGAATTCTGTTTTTCAGCTTCGTATATAATCATGGATGTGTCTAAATGGGGTTGGCTGCTTGTGACCTTCCCCCTTGTATTGGAAACAATTCTTGAAAGCACATATGGATTCATAAAACAGGTATTGATCCTCATAATCATGGGAACAAAGCAAAGTAAAAGAAGGTTTCTTCTATCACAATTAAGCGTACCTGCATCTTCCTAAACTAAAAGATGTCTGAACYCCAAACTTACTCCAGTATTTTGACTGCCAAGATGCCTGTATTTAAAAAAACAAACAAACAAAATTTGGCTATTGGAAGCTAGTGTCCATTAGCAGCATGAGAGATGACTATCTCTGAATGAACTGTGGTAATGTCAAAGAAAACACAGTAATAAAATGTATGTGTGGCAACTATATTAGTGAAATATTAGTCACTCATGCCTGTTTTTGTCTTCAGGCAGTGCTTCGTCAAGTGTAATGCTATAATCATATTCCCCATAAGGCATGGTTCTGTATTCTGATGCTGTGAACCAATAAGGTATTTATGCAGTCACTGCCTTTGTATTATGAAGTTAAATACGTTGAATTAGAAAGAAAAATCTGATAAAGTGTATTTGTCTTTAATCTGCGTACAAGTCATGTTTAGATGAGCCATGTGCAAAATATGTAAAGTGTGTTAACAAAAATCTTTCAATGGAAAATAGTCCTATTAGCTGAAGTGTGTGAGGCAGGCTATTAGCTGAAATTAATGCAAGATTCCCTTTGTAATAAAAGAAGTGGTAAATCCTCCCCACAACTATTAAGTCTTGTATAGGGTTCTTGTTGAATAACAATATATCTAGTATTTTACAATTTTGGTAGCAATGGTAAAGAACCTGACCCTTCAAGGGGAAAAGTCTATTCAAATTGCACTGTTTTGTAAATGCAGATTAGTCTTCAAAAGTCACTTGAGTATAAAATTGAAGGTCTGTTCTCCTTTTTAAAGTAGAATGAAACTGTGTATCTGCTTAAAGCTTGTAGCAGGAAGCATGATGGCACCTAATTCAGAGACTTGCAAGCTTATTAGCCTGGGTTTAGTAATGTAGAAATACCACTGCACAGCTTTTGGATCTGAGCCAGCATGTTTGTGAGGTGCTGTGTGGCTGGTTACTAGTTCCTAGTTCAAGCTCAGGGGATCTTTGTAGCATACTCCTTTTTGAGATATATTCGTGCCTGTTGTTGCTTGAATGATTTCCATATCAAAGATGGGTGGTACAAACTCAAGGAGAAAAAAATCTGGTTTATTTGCTAATGCTGCAAACATGTCATGGGCTCTGTGAGTCAAGCTGGGCTCTTCCCTTTTCATCCATAAGATGTAACAAAGCTTCTGCAGAATGAATCAAGTTCTACTTGTACTTCCTAGGCAGTCATTAGTAATGTGGTGCATGTTTAGTTAAGTTTCTCCAGGAAGAAGAGTGGAGGGTCTGGGTTTTTCCACAAGACTATAAGGGTACATACAGTAGCAAAGGGCTGGAAAAAACTACTTCTGCTATACAGGAGCAACCTGCTTTGGATGCATTGGTGTAGAAGACTGCAGAGAATGTGCAGAACTGAAACTAGTGATAGTTCTGTATTTTACAGCACTCTATGGGCGATACAAACTAGAAGTGCCCCAAGGCAACTGCCTGCAGTCACTGATGTTGGGAGAATACCTTCCTCCTGGGGTGTGCTTTCTGTGCTGCTCCATCAAGTGATGTCTCACAATATTGCTCCCTGGTTCTAATGGCAATAGAAGTCAAGAGAAGTTCTGTCTTATTTTACTTTTTGTACCATTCATTCATTCTAATTACAGTGTAGACTCAATATTTCCTAGCAATAAAAGTCTTGAACTGCTGGAGCTTTTAGTCACTCATGAATAAAATGTTTATCAGAAACGTTTGGAAAGCTATTGTATATTTCCTTTTCCCTGTGAACTGGTCCAGATACAAGTCAATGACATCATCGTTACTTCTACTGGACTGTGTTCACTTAGGTCAAACTACAAATTTCAGGATTAAGCTCTAACAAGGAAGAATAATTTTGGTTCTCATGATGGAATTTCAGGATGTTAAAAGCAAAACTAGAAAAGATATTAAAAAAAAATTGAAAAGTTGCTCTCAAGAGTGAGTGTTTTGCATGTTAAGATAACCTAATGTGTTCCCTTTGAAGGAATTTTTAAAGATTTTTCTCTAATGTTCTACCCATTGCCTGCAGCCATTGTATGATGCTGTGCCCAAGAAACGCCTGTGGCCTCAACCTTTTCATTGTACAAATAAACTTTTTTAACACACGGACTGGGCTCTTGCTGCTGTCAAAGCAACAGTAGATGTGTATGTTCTGCTGGGTGGAGTCAGATGGCTTGGAAATGGAGTTAGGAGCTAGAGAAGGAAGAGAATCATATTAGGCTTCTCTGCTCTCAGCCTAGCTATCCTTTCTACTTGGGAATTAAATAGAGCTAAGGCTGCTCAGCACCTGGCTCTAGAGCCTCATTATGCTGCATGCATTGTGTTTGTACATGAGACCTGAACTCCTTTTACCTTTAGAAGCAGGAAGGGAAACTATCAAATTCGGGCTTCATCTTCATGGGATGATGTGTAGCTCTATTCATCTTTCTCGTTACTTTCTCTGCAATTGCCTCAACTCCTGAAAAGAGAGGGGGAGGCAGGGCCTCCCATGATATGGTCCGATCCTCGTGACCCCCGGGATCTTTCTCCTGCATTCAGCTGATGTGCTTGTTTCTGTAACTCCACTGGCGCTTGAAGGGTTTGAACTCTGACTTAAATTTCATTCCAAAGTCATGTCATAACTTTCAAGATTTTGATAGCTTTACTGCTTCCATTAGCCAGTAATATCCTCTGTGTGCCTTCTGCTACTGTCTTAATTTCATACTGCTTTTGGCAGAGTTTTCCTAATGTCATTCAGGGTCTGTTAAACTTCCAAAATAATAAAATAGACAACTTTGCTTAGAAAAGAAGAATGCCTGTTTCAGGGAAGTAGACCCATCAGCCTCACTCTATATGCAGAGACATGGGAGTATCTTCATAATACGAAATGCTTAGTGAATGAGGGAATCCTCATCTTTCGTTATGCCTTTTGAACCTTGAGAGAGGAACTGGTCAACCTTCATTGGAAACAGCTTGTTGTTTCAAGAAGCAGCTAAATTTGGTGTCAGTCATGCTTCGTATGTGTATATTACAAAGATTAATTAGATTTTTGAGAAAATTGTCCTTTGATTTTTTTTCTTCAATATACTTGTCCTAGGAAACTGGACTTCCTGTGTCCCACCAAAAGGTACTGTAACATAAAAATTATCCTAAGTAAAAGTCATTTCTAAGTATCACTGAGCTAAGTAAAAATAAGTATGAATGCTGAATAGTGTCAGACATGATCCTTTTGAGAGAGAGCAATAAGCTAGTTATTGTGCTTATGCCTTTCTGAATTTGGTGGCTGATGTTAAGATTCTAGTTGTATGTGTTCTAACTTAAAACATGATTCTTTCAATAAAAAGCAATACAACCTTTACAAACCAGAATGAAATAATAAAATTGTGGCAGCATCTGTATTTCTTGTGCATGTGGCTTATGAGGAACAGCTTCTGTTTCTACTGCTAAACCTGTTGTAAGAGCAGGATTGCTGCTAGCAGGGAGCTGCAAGGCTGAAGCTGGGCTCTCCTTCTGAAAGAGTAACAAGATAACTTCTGACTGGATTTTCAAGTCCTCCTTGCGTTTACTGTAAGTGTTTGATTAAATAAAGGTAGTTTCATTGCTGTTGTTTTTAATTTAACAGCTGATGGAGCTGAAATAATGTGGTGGTTATGCCAAAACCTATCTTTGTATGACTTCACTTTTTTTTTTTTTTTTAATTGAAAAGTGAAGTGTTGTGTAGCACAAATGGTGTGCTCACCTGTAATCCCAGTAAGAGGACATGAGAGGTTTACTTTGGGTTTTTCTATTAACTGAATCTGGAGAACACAATGGGGGTGTTTACATTTAGGGACCAATTTGAATTAAGTCTGCAGCGAAGAGTATAGAAGCTATCTGTAATGTATTTCCTGTGTATCAGTCATTCCAATTTACACTTGAAAATATTTACCTTCAAACTTTATGAATTTAAGATAAATGTAGTATGTTTGCAGGTGGTTTTTTAGCTTTTAATTTGACTTGTTAACAAAAGCCCCCAATTTGGTAGAAGAGGGCTATGCTCTGAATCTGGAGGGYTGTAGAGCTATATACCTTTAACATTTGTTCCTCAACCTAGAGAATTTTGCATGAGTTGCTGCTGGGCTTCCTGTTCCTCTTACCTCTACTATATATATATTTCATTATTTACTCACAACTTTTTCTTCATATTTTTCTCAAGCGTCACCTCAGTTCAGTTTTTCTTGTTGGTTTGATTTGTGTCTGAATTTTTGGTCTTCTGTGAAATACTGTTCTTGTGTATGATGCAAATTTTATTCTGATTATTAAGCATAGATTGTAAGGCCAAGACATCCGTGTGTTAATGTGACCTCCTGCATAACATCAGCCGTAAGGCCAACTGATATTTTATGCATCCCATCTTCAGACTGTACCCCGAATGTAAATAATAAATTTTCGCAAACCTGATTGAAGGACAGCTTAGCACAATTGCCAATAAGCCAGCAGTCATCTAAGTTCAAGTGATAGTAAGTTTAACAATGCAAAAACTTAAAATCACAGAATCACAGAATTGCTGAGGTTGGAAGGGACCTCTGGGGATCATCTAGTCCAACCCCTTGCTCAAGCAAGGTCACCAAGAGCAGGTGGCCCAGGACCGCATCCAGTTGGGTTCTGAATGTCTCCGAAGACGGAGACTCCACAACCTCTCTGGGCAACATGTTCTGGTGTTCAGCACCCTCACAGGAAAGAAGTGTTTTCTGATGTTCGGACAGAATTTCTTGTCTTTAATTTGTGCCCACTGCTTCTTGTCCTGCCACTGGGCGCCACTGAGAAGAATCTGGCTCCATCTTGTTTACACCCTCCCATCAGATATTCATATACATTGGTAAGATCCCCCTGAGCCTTCTCTTGCCCAGGCTAAACAGTCTCGGCTTGCTCGGCCTCTCCTCGTATAACAGAAGCTCCAGTCCCTTCATTATCTTAGTGGCCCTTTGCTGGACTTCCTCCAGTAGGTCCAAGATTGTCTTGCACTGGGGAGCCCAGCACTGGACCCAGTGCTCCAGCTGTGGCCTCACCAGGGCTGAGTCGAGGCGAACGATCACCTCCCTCAACCTGCTGGCAACGCTCTGCCTAATGCAGCCTAGGAGGCTGTTGGCTGCCTTTGCCACAAGGGAACATGACTGCTGGATCATGGTCACCTTGTCCTTCTCTGCAAAGCTGCTCTCCAGCAGGTTGGTCCCCAGCCTGTACTGGTGCAGGGGGTTATTCCTCCCAAGGTGATGGACTCTGCATTTCTCTTTTTTGAACTTCATGAGGTTCTTCTGCTGATTTTGCCTGCCTGTTGAGGTCCCTCTGTATTGCAGCGCAGCCATTTGGTGTATCAGAATAACCAAGTGATTCATATAAGAAGTGTTCTGCTGGAGATTTGAAGACATTGGAAATGCTATACTAAAATGAGTCACCACTGAGTCTTACGGAGTACAGCTCAACCTTGGAGACTAACTGCAAACTTGCTTTTTAAATGGAGTATGTTTTTAGTTTGACTTTTAGGGTTATGTGAAATTCTGTGAAAAATGATGCATAGATTTGACTGCACAGGGAAAAGTTTCAGTGCTCTAATGAAAGCCTAACCAAAGATATTAAAATTGACTATGTACTTTGTGTGATTAGCCTTACAGTTACCTTTCATCTTTGTAAGGGAAATCTGGAAGGCTGAGCAGTGAAAAATTTGAATTGGTATAGATCTGGTAGATCAGAAACAGAAATGGGAGAAAGATGTTGGAAAGTGTCTTGGCTGTGATATTATATCCTGGTTTGTAAAAAGTTAACACAGGCAAGACGCCTTTTGTATGTGAGGTGTGAATCTTGGGATRAAGCTGAAATATCTGTTGCTGGGCAGCTAGCCTGTGTTGATAGGCAGGGTTTGTGACCAATTGTCGTTTCTTTTGAGGTGAATTTTTACGTATGGGTTGCTGTGTCTTGGCTACTGTCATAACTAGGAGAATTATTCCAGCAGCTCGAGGCTTTATAGAGCTGTCCTGGTCAAACTGAAGTTGGGGAAAGGCACCTACTTTGTTTCTGAAAGTTTCGCAGAGAATTCTGTGGTGACAGATTGAGTAACAGGAACCTGTAACATATTGCCTTCCTTTGTATCAAGTCGAGTGGGTATAGACTGACTAATTTATTAATACAGTGTGTGAGTGGGAGCTGGCCGAGCTTCAGTGCTGAGAAGGCTGTGCATAGGGATCATGGTAGTGAGTTTTGGAAGGAAGCCAAGGAAACACTGTAGAGTTTGCTTAGGATTACACAAAGCCTTTGTGATCTGCATCTGAAATATTAGATCTGAGTGGACCCTCAGCTATTGTGGAATGATTGTAAAGCTGGTGTAAGCAAGTAACACTTACAGTGTCTGGCTGAAGCGTTGTGGCCATTTTCTCCTGTTTTAGTTGGTGCCTCTTCCAGAGTTAGATTAGATTGTGTTTGAGGCAGGGAGTGACACAACTGTGCATGATATCTTTCCAGAACTGATGTTGCTCTAGAACTAGCAACCTGATTTTCTTAGTGGAACACTTTGCCAGGGGCAGCTTTGCGTGTGCTAGCAGAATCTACACTCCCTCTAATTTAATTTCTGCAGTGGTGCTTAAAATGCTGTGATGAACCTTTTTTTAGCRTTAGTGGTATCCAATAAATATAAAGCACTAAGCAAAGTTTCATTTGATTTGCAGGGCTTGTGAAAGCTAACACTGGGAAGGCGTAAAACTGTGGAATTTAGTTGTGTTTGACTGTGGCTATCTATTATGAGATATTTTACTAATAAATCTTACAGGAAGCTATAGCGARCAAACTTTTAGCTATCAGAAATATGCTTAATCAGATTAATTGTCCATAAATTTATCTGGTCTAGATTATGCTTGAGTCTGTTGCAAAGGTGGCATAGGATTTCAGTTTTCAAGTGTGTTCTGCCCCCTCTGAAAAAACAAAGTAAAAACTCAAATGTTTGTGGCAAAAATTTTGTTCATGTGCTTAAGAACATGTCTTCTATATAGCTCAAGACATTGAGAGCACTGCTACTGGTATTATTGATATTATTATCGAGAAATGCATTTATAATGTCATGCAAAATTGAGTTCATTTTGCAAAATATAAAAGTATAATTATTTTTTTAGGCAGCTGAGGAGAATTTTTCTTTGGAAATCAGTCATCTTTGAAAAAATACTGCTTTAAAAAAAATCTGTCTTTTCTAAGATACAGATACAGTGGGAGAGTCTAGTGATTGGTCTTCYACTTCTTAATGTTACATGCTATAGACCAGAGATTACCATAGCTTCATTTTGAGGCCTTTTTTGTCATAATCAGTGTTACGAATTTTCATGGTAGTACCTCATTATTTACTTTCTGTTGTTCTATCTCTGTAATGTTTTATTTTACTGATCATAATATTTATGATCAGTAAATGCAAGTTTAAAGTATTAACCTTTTCTGCTCATTAAAGAAAAATCAAAATGCTATTTGCTACAACAGGAGTATCTTTGTAACCTGAACTAGTAGACAAGTGAAAAGGGAAGTTCTCTCTGAGGTATTGTTGTTACTGGGTAAAATTTCAGGTCACAGAGGAACTGGTATTATTGAGTATCAAATACTTGAAGTAACACAGTCCGTAAGACTGTTTTTAAGGAACCATGATTAAGCCTGCCAGCATGTACAGGAATGGGTCTAAAAGTTCTAAAGTTCTGATAGAATCTCATTGTCTATTGTAAAGTTGAAAAGAAAACATACAAGTATATAATCATGTTTTTAAAATGATTTTTTTAAATTATTTATTACTTAAAAGGAATTTAAAAAAMCAGCTTATAGAATTCCATTGGTACTGCTCTCTTCCTATTTTTTGAAGACTCATTTAGCAGCACCATATCTTCATATGTAAGCATCTGAAACTTTGAAATTGTGCTTGTGTGTGATTCAATTTTGCTGTATTTTTTTGGAAGGAAGATCCATGTGCTGGAGACTGGAAGTTCTGTTGTCTATACAAAAACTGTTACCTCAAATGCCCATGAGATGGTGCTCATCAGTTTTGTTTTTTATGTAGCAGCAGATGTGTATATAGTGCTGACTTAGGATAAGAATGCCGTGGTTAGCATTGCTATCTTTCAAAAAATAAATCAGTTTCTTGAATTACTACATAGGATATGTATCACTACATTATTTTGAAGTGTGCTGTAAAAACAGTCCCGCTGTCCCTGCTCATTTTAGGAAAGGCTGATTTGATACTAATTTACAAAGTTATAGGTCATGCCTTAAGTTTTCTTACTTAAAAAGAATTTTCTAAATGGGCAAGGGATAAACAAGTTTTCAGACTTCTATCATTTTTGCTTTGTGCTGCTTTCTTTCCTTCTGTTTTTCTCAGAAAGCTCTATGAAAGTTTTCTTAACAGAAAGCATTTTCTGCTACTGATCCACATTGTACTGTTCAGTAATGTGTTTCTATGAGAGCTTAATTAATTTGAGTCTTTTATTTCCCCCCCTCACTTTCCATGGGCAATCTGTAACAAGCACTACAGAACAGTGGGCCATGGGAGGAATGTTTAGCTCTTGTATAAAACTAAGGCAGGGAGAATGTTTTTTCTTTGAGCTCTGTTTGTTACCTAGCAGTCCCCCCCCCCCCAAGTTTTTTAGAGGTCTTGCAGTATAAGAAGCTGTGGTTCCATTTTTGAAGAGTGTACTATGTAATTTCAGATGCAAGGTAGATGAAAGATTAGTAAAACGTGAGGAAGAAAGAGTAAAAAGTCTGCTTTCTGAAGTAAGGTTTCAGAAATAGACTAGGTTGTAGCATAGTAGAGCCAAACACATTTTACCTCATGCATTCTGTGTCTGACATTTCTTACTGGTCTTTTGGCAGTAAAAACCTGAATGATCTTTGAGGTGAGATCTGGAAGAGGGACACAAGTGACTTACTGAAAACTCCTTCCTTGGGAGTTCAGCTATGGATAGATGGGTATGAAAACAGAAGTTGGTGAACATTACCACTATTGTTATTGGCTGAGCTAAGATAACAGTGATGCAATAAAGAAAATACCAGGTAAATATTTTTAGCAGAGGTTATAGGGCTCTGAAAATGAGGACAGATATAAACTTGATAAGTTGATCTAATGGAGGTATTAAAATATAACATTTAAAACCTGGAAAGATTGTCTTTGTACAGGCTGTTGCAGTTGGATCAGGCCAAGATACGAGAAAAAAACCTGTCTTTCCTCTTGAAACTTGTCTTCCCTTCCAAGTTCTGTGAGTGGTGCTATGCTTAATGTTTCTTTTGGTGTTTTTTTTTTGTTTGTTTGTTTTTAAAAAAGCTCACTGTGGTTTTGACCAAATAAGAAACTAGACTCATCATTGTCTGTATGTTCTGTTCTGTCAGTGACAATAGAAAGCATTATTAGGAAGGCATAGAATAGAAGATATTAAAGTGCTTGCTACCTTGAGAACAAATGGGGGCAAAAATAGAATTGGATGCACCACTGGACATAGAGGAAACTAAGGACAAGTACAAACTGAAAAGTAGGTTTTCTTCCTTTTAGAGGGAGATGAAGGAAAAAAACCTTGGCTGAATTTTCCTTTGGGAAAAATGAATTAAAAAGTTTCATTTTGGAACATTTCCCTTCACCTGGAACAGAAGGATTAGGTCATATTCTGGATATGCTGAAGTGAGTGGGAGGAAGAGTTTAGAACAATGTCCACATTACAGTTCAGGATGATGCATTGCACAGTAGTTTTTGGAGACTAAAATTCAATGTGGTGAGCATGTTGATTGTGAAAGAAGAAAATGTATCATTTGTATGTTGATGACAACTGCTGTAAGAGAAGGTTTTGAACCACCTGTAGTGGGTTGCCATGTGAATGAATGATACTGGAAGATTAGATATGGTTTAAGGAAGAAATGTGGAGCTAAGGACAGGTGGGTTTCTAATCCTACTTCACACTGAGCAAACAAGCCTATTAAAAAGAGACTTCTACTCTAAGAATATGTATGGAAAAGTTTAATGAAGTAGGAAGAGAAATACCAATGTACACAGAGGAGGAAACCAGGGAGAGGTACAAACTGAAGAAACACCCCAGAAAATCAATCTTAGCTTGCCTTCACACTTCATTCAGCATTGCTCCCTGAAATCCTTTGTTTCCTGCAAACATTCCTATTTCTGAGGAACTTGGGGAATTTGCTTTCARTTTTACTCTTCTCAATGTATTGTTTCACTGAGATGAAAGTCTGTGACTTTCATTTATTCTTCTCTTTTAAACGTCATTCCTTTTTTTTCTTTCTGTCTTCAGATTTTTTGTCATCTTCATCTTTGCTTTTTTGGGGGCATATTTTCTTGCAACAACCTCTTCAGTCTTTTTTAGATCTTTATGCTTCTGATTCTTCAAATACAAAAATCTTCTGTTAAGTAATTTACTTTGTCTTTAATCTGGAACAAGTTCGTAGCTATGCTAGCTTTAGGTCAGGCTTTGAGGAAAAAAATTGCCATGAAAAAAGAAATAAAAAAAAAAATCAGGCCTAATTTTCCTTTGGAAAACCTCGGTTGAAAGATATCATTATGGCATGTTTCCTTTCGCCTGAAATGCTGCTCCTATGCTTCATGAGGAGTTAGTAATTATGGAAAAAGTCAAGACAGAATAGGAAAGAAATCCCAGAGAATGTCATGTTGGTGTCCGAAAAAGATAGTTCAGCTGGAAGTAGAGCCAGTATGAGCAAGGAGAATGTGGACCTACAGCTCCTGTGACAGCAGTACAAACACTGAACACAGAACACTAATATTATTAAAATGAAGCTTATAAGAATAGATTTATTAAAAACATTTATTTGATTTTATGTCCCAGACAAAACAACCCCTTCTCCCCTCAAATGCTGGTATTTCTTCTGAGAGTGATAATCTTGAACAGTTTCAAGCAAGTATATTTTCAGGGAATTAAGTTTTAAGTGCCATTCCCCAGGAATCAGTATTTTCATTCTCAGAGGAGTATAGATAGAGCTAGAGGTCTTGCAGTAATACTTCTAGTAAGACCATAGCTGTATTTCTAAGTAAATGTTTTATAGCTTGGAATACAATACAGCTTAGAATGTTTATGCAGACTTATTTGTATGGACATTTCTTAAAGTATTGCAATTGAGGAGAAAAAAAGTCAGAAAAATGTAAAACTGACAAGCAAAAAGCTTTCTGTATGTAAACTTGTGGTTCCATAATCAGTAAACAGATTGTCTGAATACATCACCGTTTAGGAAACTGATGCTAAAGGTTTTTAATTTGTTTAAAGTAAAATTTTAATACATGAGATCTTAAATTTTGTGGGAATATAACTAATTTGCACTTTGTGTTTATTGTACATTAAGATGACTACTGTATACTGAAATGACTGCTGAAGCATCTTGAAGGGTTTTGCTTTACACAGAATTTTTTTTTCTGTGATTCAAAAATTAGAAGAAACAATGAATATAATATAGTCAAGATGAAATTAGGTTTTGAAGTAAACAGTTCTATCCTCTTGGCCAATTGTGAAACAAATTGTTATCTTAGCAACAACAAATTATTCTGTTTTAAATCAAGTATTATAAATGAATTATTATGACTCTATTATAAGTAACTAATTTTTGAAGGTGCTATCCTGAAACTTGATATTTTACTATTCTCTGAAAGAGCAGCTAATCTGCTATTCCAACCATTATATCAGTACTCATCTGTCGGCATTAATTKCTTTTTTTTTTTTTTTTTTTTTTTTTGAGAAATAGAGAAGGCATCTGACCTACATGTTTAATTTTAAGCCTGTTTAGTTTTTGGATGGATCAAGTTTAGCAGGTGTAGAATAAGTGACTGAAGCTCTTTCACTACCAGTTAAATAATGTTTCTCATCAATTTAAAATATAAAAAACTCAAATGGCAGTATTTTCTGACTATTTAGAATACATGACACTAGTATACATGAGTAACTGTGACTTTTGAGAAATACTTGAAGTGGGAGTGTGTTTTTGGTTAGAGTCCATTCCAAGAATATTTTCATGATAAAGTGTGAATAAATTATTATAATGGGGAAAACAAACATACGAGTGTACAGTAAAAAGATTCGTAGTATGCTGGTACCATCAGTTTTACCTGTACTACTTCCTGCTTATTTCATGTATATAAATTAAACTGACTCTTTTATTAGGAAGACTCTTTAAAGACCTTGAAATTTTCCTTACGTCTTAAACAATTTGCAATTGGATCAAGTTCATATTTGCTGCTTTAAACTTACTTTCTGCAATCTGTATTCCTCCCTGCCAGTATGATATTTTCTTCATCAGTATTAAAAAAAAAAAAAAAAGCTCTTTGCAGCTATGACCATGTGTGAGGCTTTACTAATAATTCTTTGATACCTCCTCTTAGTTCTCCTGTTTATAGTTATTAAACTAATACTGTGTCAAGACACTATGAAAGTGTATGGGCATTATGAAAAGAAGAGGGAATACACAAGGAAATGCACTGTAACTGCATTTTATGAGTTATTTTCACCATTTATCTTCAGAATTTTTATGAAGAAGCAAGCTGTTGATGAATTGTCTTTTTCTGACAAAAAGAGATGTTTCCGTTTAGAAAAAGGGTATGATTGCAATCTGGTAGGGTTACCATTGTAATCAAATACTTCTGTGATTTTGTGCTAGCTTATCTGATAGATTTCTAGTGATATCAAAGCTTAGAAACCTTTGCAGCTTCCAAAGATATAAGTATATAGATAAACTCAGTATAATTTGGGGGGTACTTAAATCTAATGAAATTTCAGCTACCAGTTTAAAGATGTCTTTCTACTTGGAAAATATAATGAGCTGCAGAGAAGAATATATATGTCCACCCCAGTGTTTTTGCTAGGGCAGCCAGTGGTTAGTAGTAGTTTTTTGGCTTTGTTCCTTAAAGCTACACTGGAACAAAATGTAATAACAGATTGATCTAAGGGAAAAGGAAACTTTCAGATTAAGGATTTTTTTGCCTTATTTTTTTTTTTAAGGACACAAAGGTTCATAGATTTCAAGACATTCTGATATTTGCAGTGAACTAACAAGGATACTTGTGCTAGTTTTAGTCTATGGCTTCAGACCTCAGAGGCCACAGTTTATATTGTTACTAGATAGCTCTTTTAAAACTTCTTTGAGTTTCTTGCTTCATGATCTTTGTAGCATTTGCTGTGTTGTTGTTGTTGTTGTTGTATTGGGAAATCTTTCTCTTACAAGTAAATATATACATGTTTGGAAATGCACTGAGAATAGTTACCAAGAGCTTGATTTGATAAATGTTGAGGAATGCATATGTGATTCTTCATTTAGTGTAGAACTGGGTTGCAAAGCTTTAGGGATAATATGCCAGCAGAAGGAAAAGAAAACAAAGCTGCTTGGCGCTGAGATGCTTCACTGAATCTATACAAGTGGCATTTAAATGAAACTGGTTTACTTACAAGCCAAAGATATTTTTCTGTTTGTTTAGAGGAAAAATATTGAAGTCCTCTATCCTTTGCAAGGGCTTGTTCCCTTTTTAATTCTGCAGCTACCCTTGCAGTCCTAGAATCCATGATTATGACAGATGTTATGTGTTTTCTTTGAAACTCATATTAGTAAATCAATGCAATTTTAATAGGAGGGACTACTTTTAGGAAATAGGAATTAGTTCCTTTTTATTGTGGGTTTTTACTACTGGCAGAGTCTGAAGAATAGTTTGTATGTTCTATGTTAACATTAAATGTTAAGATTAAAGGAAAAAAAACCACTGAAAATGATTTGGGTATGGAATCAAATAGAAAATTTTGCTAAAATAAACTGTACTGTTCTTTCTGTTTTGATGGTATTTTCCTTTCCTTTCATAACGATACTTCCTTTGTGTTCAGGCTGAGTAGCTTTTTATAGTGGCAGATGTTCCTTCCTTTACGCTCTCACTGAAGCAAGATTTATTGTTCAGTTAATCACACTTTTCACAGGGAAAGCAATATTCTAAGAAACACCATTTTGTATATTCCCACATTATTTGGGTATGGCCTTTTTCAGGTTGTGTGTAGTATCACTCCTGGATAATGATTTAGTTTTGATTCACAGATCTGTATATGTGGGAGATATTTAAGCATCCTTCTAAATTATTAAATCCTTATGCATGTAGTAATTCTAGAGCAAGCCTTTTTGCCTTAGAAGTCTGAATGCACGAGATAACAGTGGAAACGTTGAGAACTGCATTAGTTGTGTGTTTTTGTCAGAATTTTAGGCAGAAATCTGTTGAATATGGTGTGTTTAAAGTTTTTTTTTTTTTCTTTAGTTAAAAATATCAAATGCTGGCTTTACTACTGAAATGTTTGTTTCAAGCTCTAATTCAAAACCTTTTTGCCTAACATTTGTTGCTTCCCCTCCAGTCTAAACTATAACTGGTCACAGGGGAGTGGAAGGGTCCTGCCAGGTTGTCTAAAGAGTTTCTGTTGGTGGTGGTTGATTGCAAAATTAAAACATCAAACAGAACGTGCCTTATTCATAGTCTACAATTGTATTGATTCAGGATACTTTTGTCTTTGTAGGTCTAATTTGAAATCCAGATCTGGCCAGCAGTTAAGATGGGATTGGTGACAATGTAATCCCTGCCTGTGCATATTGGATGTTATGTAGCCAGTCTGCCCACTGGCCTAAGTAGGAAATAGCTCTCCTAGAGGATCTGAGAAATGGCATGTGAACTGGATGGGTAGAGCCACTTTGCCACGTATAAAGACAATGTCGTATAACTAAGTCAGAACTGCTCTGTTTTCTGTGGAAGTGGAAAAAGGTAAGGCAAAAAAGAATTGTCATAGAGGGTGAATGATTACCATTCAACTGATCAAGAGAACAATGGGAGTTTATTAGGAGAAGGATTTTTTAGGAGAAGAGTGGGGAGATTGTTAGTAAGCGAAAAAGGAGGGTATACTTGTAAGCAATAGTGGTAGCGTATGCAACACTAGTCATCTTTGTCCTGAATGTTTCTTTTTTTGTATGCTTATCTCTTTATTGTTGTATCTATTCCTTGGAGACAATTTCCATTCCGTCATAACCTGTATACTGAGGAAAGGGACAGAGGCAAGCTGAGGGTGGGGAGACTCTTAGAGTAATAGCAGTAGCTTTTGCACTGGGGAAAAAATAGAAGCAGAAAACAGTGATGTGGCAAATCAGGAAAAAAGATTGAAGTTGCATTTACAGACATAGGTATATAGGCCGCTTGTAACAAAATTTAAATGCCAGTCACAGTATTGCTTTATACGGAGTGAAAGAAATAAAGAAATATTGGCTAGTCTTCTTAACAGAGGCTTTGCTGATGTATCTGTTCTCACAAAGGGAACCTTTCTTTTTCCTCCTGGTGTAGTTAACTGAAATTGTCAGTTTGGCAATAGCACTCTTGCTGTTATAAAAGCCAAGGTGGATGGAGTTTATTCCAGCATAATTGTGACTCCTGGGGGTTTGATTCCTGCTATCTCCTTTGCCTCCCATGACCAGTATAGATGTGCTGGCCACACTTCCTTGTTTGTAGACATGGCTTAGATCAGAAAGAGGAAGTGAGTGGCAGCATTGGTGGTGGATCTTTAAAGTCACTGAGGTATTGTTTAGCTGTTTAATGAGAAAATGAACCTCTTATCCTTTTGATATACCTCTTGGGTCTTGTGCTTTCCTTCTTTAATATATTCATTATGTCAATACACTTAATACACCGATTTCCAATGATTTTTTTAAACTCCAAATAATGCAGCAGCATTCAGGGGGGAGAGGAGAACAATAAAATCTAAAGGCAAAAAAAAAAAAAAAAAAGTCTTTTCTTGGAAAGAATAAATGAAGGGCTATTATTTATTCCAGGCAGTCTTCTGTTCTAGTCAGGATCATCTGCATGGTTCTCCCATGTTGATCACAGCTATAGAAAATTAAAAAAAAAAAAGTTTTCCCTATTGCCTTAAGTGGTATGTTTCTTGTAGCATGTCATTTAATGTTGCTGCCATGGCTATTTGAGGATTCCTGACCTAGCTAAATTGGCCACTTGATTATCTGAATCCCTGATGGATGGATGGCTTTCATTTCTCTTTGCTATGAAATTGTAACTTTCTGCATCAAAACCCTTGCCTGCCTATGCCTTAGCTATGGTAGATAATCTCTGCCAATTCTTGGAAGGCAAGTGGGGTGTTTACCAGCTGTTCTGGATCAAGCCAGTATCAGAAATGGCAGAAACAGATGTGCTGGGTTCTTGGGTTTTGTTGGAATTTGTAACCTGGTACCTTTAGTTGTGCTGAAATTCACTGCAATTAATCTCCTGAGCTATGAAATGTGATCACAGTTGAGGAGCTGGCACACGTTAGCCTCTAGTATGCGCTATGGTATGTTCTGTATTAGGGCTGTGACTTTCGGTAGGAGAGGAAAAACTTAAAATTACTGTTACTAAATCTGATAAAACCTGTCAGAGCTTTAAAAGTAAACTGTTTACTCACTTCATCCCATGTTCTCTTTTATCTTTTTGAGCTTAATTTTTTTCTTAAGATTACTCTGCTGTTCTCATACAATTCCATGTTTGGAGCATCTTCCCTCTTGTTCCTCTTACGTGACTACCTTTGTTCCTTTAGCCTTTCACTCCTTACTCCTAACTTTGTTATCCCTGAGTCTCCCCAAACTTGCAAAATATGTTCAAATGTGTTTCCTAGAATAAACTCATAACCTTGTTTTATTCTAGCATTCAATTGTTACACTGTTCTTTATAATACTTGCAAGGTACTTTATTAAGTAGAGTCTATTTAAGTCAGAAGTTATGCGAAGGATTGCTTGTATAAGGCTTGTAGGATCCAAAATTCAGATTCTGTAAAGAAAGAGTGGTTCCTTCCCACCCTCCCCCCTCCCCAAACTGTAAAATACCAAAAAAACAGACAGGTGTATTGTTTCTATAGGAGATCCTGGGATGTCTTATCTGTTCTCTGTCATCTGAGGGACTGGTGATTATTCAATTCAGAGCAAAGTAGAAAAACATCACCACACTGGAAATGTATTAGCCACAAGGGATGTATGTCCTTGATTTTTTTTATTTATTTATTTTTTTCCCAGAGGAGCAGTGGCCTGACTAAACAAGAGTTGACTAGAATGTAGGAGTTGTGGAAGGGAGGGAATAGCTTTGGCTTTGCCTGTTTTGAAAGATGCTGTTTTACTTTTTCACACCCTCAAAATATATAGCAAATGTTTAATGCAGTATACTTTACAAAGCTTTTGTTTTTCCACGGTTTTAGAACAACTAAGATGATCTGCATTGTCGTGGGTTTTTTTTGTTTGTTTGTTTGTTTGTTTGTTTTTTTCAAAAGACAAAGCTTAAATGTGTGTGGGGATTTGATCTGCATGCTTTCAAGTGTATAATTAATATTTTGCATAAAGAAATTGAGTAAGGACTTTAACATACTACTTTGCATGGCTTAAAAGTATGATATGATTTAAATGTGCAGATTAAGATCTTTACACAATACTGCTTTTAATAAAATATTAAGAGGGCTTCAGTATATAATTAGAGAAGTACATTTGCTTTAGGTCTAAAATTTTAAGTATATTTACTACTTAAGTGTTTATAGAATGACAATAATGAGATGTTAAGAAAGTCATGGTACCAGAAAACCTCACTGATCACTCAACCAACCCTCTCTCCTCTCCTCCACTTTCCCCCAAATAAAAAAACACACTAAACAACTTGTGATGTAGAAGACAGAAATAAAAACAAGATGCACTGGGAGATTTTGACATTTACTTTAAATATTTTACTTGTTTTCCTAGCTCAAGAAACTGCAATTTTCAGATGGCCGAATATTATAATACATTGGTAACTTGTTGTGGGTGTATATATTTGTACAAGTATTCCTGCTCAGTGTATTTAGTGTATATAGAAACAATAGTGGAATTGTTTGTACTTTCTTTTAATTGGAAGGGTTTTCGTTGATTTTCTTTGATTTCCATGGGAAGGAAACCTATGATTTCCTTGTCAAATTGAAACAAATTCAGTGATCGGTTATTTGAGGACATAACTAATCAAAGAAAATGTTTAAAAGAAGTGTTTCAAATGCTTCCTTTTTGAATTATTATTCCTGTTTTTGCACACTAGTCGGGTTAGAGGAACACAGATATCTTTGGTTATCTCTAAAAAAAGAAAAAACTTAGCTGGAGGTTAGTTTTCCAGATGCTAAATACTAAGCAGATTAGAAAAAGTAATTTAATGAGAAGAGAGGCTAAGCAAGTTGTTTTAGGTAAGTATTGTCTTAGGAGTATTCATGCGTATTATTAGACCTTTTGTTCTTTCACTAGGGAGTATCTCACACTTCTGTTGCAAGGGAAGACTTTGGCAGTGGAGTCAATCTTCTTTGCTCATTCTAACCTACCTGGCTGTAACTTCTGTGTGAGCCCTTATCGCTAAGTGTGTAAACTCACCGTTATATTTGCTCAGGTGTAGTGTAACTTGTGCAGCTTTTTTTCAGGTTTGAACCAGGGGCATAATGAAATCGCTTCTGCCTGCAACATACAGTGTGAATGTCCTGACTGACAGCAGTAGCCACAAGCCGGGCAATCTCTGTGAAGACGTGCTGACTGTACAGTTTGTTCCCCATTTGGGACTTGTTGATGATTCGTATCATATTACAAATGTTACCTTTTTGGCACCTTCCTTGAAGAAGGATCAAGATGGGACAGGATGCAGACCTGTGTGGCTTTGTGGCTCAGTTCTAGTTGGCTGTTTTTTCTAAGGGTATAACTGATCTTTTCTGTTTGCTGGTGGTGATGTTTCCAGACTTGACAAAAAGTTATTTACTCGGAGAGTTACACATGTCTGGTTCCTGGAAAAAAAATCTATTTTTTAATATTCTTGTAAATTCAAATTAAAATATTAGATAACTTTTAGAAACGTAGGTAATATATTCCCCTAGAGTGGGGAGGGGAATGTTGCAATCATGAAATGGACACTATGGTACAGTGCTTAGCTATCTGTGTTTCATGTCTTTGAGTTTAAATTCAGAGTAATGTAACTTGAGCTGTCTTTCTACTGGCTGTCATAAAATGACAGATTTCTGATTTTTAAAATGTCACAGCCATAAATCATTAGTTTGCTAAGATTGCACTAGCCAGCTATTAAAGAACATGGCAGTATTTACTGTAGGTAAATGCAAATTTTAAAAGGTTCTCTGTATCATGGTTTAAATGATTTATTTGCTTTCAGTGCACATATGAATCTGATGTGATGTAATGATTTAGGAAATTTCATTTCCTGTGTGGAGGCACAAATTTGCATATTATTAAGCCATCCCTTGGAATCTTATCTTTCTTATATATACTTAAACAGTATCACAGATTAAAATGTACTGGAATAAATTTTTAAAACAAAAGCAGATTTTAATACTATTAATACAAAAACTGGAAGCATATGAATTTCAGCTGGATTTAGATATAATCTATATGTATGTTAATATCTATTGAGATCTATAATATAAGCCAAACTCAGAAACCTCCCAGGTTTTGTAAATGTGTCTTTAGCTAGGCCACCATTTGGAGTGTACTGAAAGTCAATTTTGTCTTGAAATTGTTTGATTTGCAAGAAATCAGCTTGGAGTTCCCTCTGTTTCCCCAGTGATTTGAAATAAAGCTTACAGTAGCACAGCCTCCTCAGGAGCGAAGGGCCTCTGCACTTGGTGTTCTGCATTGGACAAAAGTCCAATATACAGTACCGCCCCACCATAGCTGTGCTTGTCAAAGGACCTACAGATGTGCTGGGTACACCCGCTGTTTGGTCTGTGTCAGGATAGAGTTTCCTGGGCCCCTAGTACTAGTGTTTAGTGTAACATTCTTAGCAAACCTTTTTTATATCAGCCATCCTTCCTCTAGATGACACAATAAAGAGTGGGGAAGAGGGCAAAATTTCTAATACTGGACTTGTCTGCAACAGACTTATTTTTTCAGACTTCTGGTGAATTCCCAGAAGAGAAAACAGAAGCACTGTGCACAATAGTATGGATTGCTTTTACTGTTTTGAATTTGAGCTTGCTGTTTCCTTCAATTTTATTGCTGTGTAATTTTGCACTTTGTACTGAGATATTTTTTGAGCTGACATTATTTAGATACCAAACTGATAAAAGAAATATGAATATTTTTGGTCAAAATTTAACTTTGATAATCATTTAGTTTAAACTTGGATTGTCCCCTTTATAAGAGAGATACTGAATTTGTTTTTTTTCTGTGCATGCTTTAAAAAAAGGCTTCTAAATGCTTTTTCTAGCCAAAATGTATGCAATTTAAAATTCATACTCTCCTATCCCAAATATTTAAAGTTGTTGTGTAGAGCTAGTTCTTGCTTGCTTTGTTCTGCTTGCATTGAGGCTTCAACTGGACACCAGGAACTGAATTAACTATATTAGTGGACTATTTTGACATAGAAGTGCTTGTAAGCAGAGTGAAAACCCAAGATTACTAGAGTAAATTGAGCGTAATTGGTTACAGCATAGTTTTCTTTTAAAACTGGATTTTTTCCCCTTCTGTTGGGAAGGAGAAACCCATGGGTAAATGTCATCACCATAAGGATGCTTCAGATGTCTTCTACCTACATGAATAAGAATTGTGTTTTTTTCCATTTGTTATTTAAGTTGAGAGAGTTACTTGAACGTATACATGGATGTAGCTCAGTGCCTTTTTAAAAGAGGGTTTTAACTGACTGTCTTATGTCTTAGGCTAACTGGATAGGAGGTATCTGCTACTCCTGCCTATGCAGACAGGGTAAATTGTGTGCTTTCTGTAGTTAGGAATTGTGAAGTTGAATAAAATCTTGTTTTACATAAACCAGTATATAAATGTAAACTTTTCTGCTATTTTGAAATCTTATCCAGTCTTATTTCCTGGAAATACAGCTGCCGCCTTCTTTGTAACAGAACATGAGATGTAAGCTGTTCATGTAATGCTGTCTTGGGGAGGAAGAGAATTATGCTGTGCTGAGACATACTGTATTGAAAAAACCTGTAATGCTGGATTAAAGGTTTCAAATCCAACATTGGGTGGCAGTAGTAGACTCCTAACACCTTGTGGGTGCCTGTTAAGAAATGTTGGTTTTAGGCAGATTTCCAAGTGAGGGACAGACCTGAAGAAATTCAAATACAGAGCATTCACTTTTAAATTCCTGTGAAAGGGAGCAATGGAGATGATTTCTGCTGAATGATCTAGCTTTGCATGGGGCTAGATCCTAGTTAATAATAGGATTGAATTGAATTATATCAAAGCATCTAGGTTAAAGTGGGTACAGACACTGTTGAGAAATGCCACTATTGACATGGCTGTTTTAAAATCAGTCTTTCTTATTTGCCAGATAAATAACTGATGGTGTAGGTTTTGTTAGGGGCTTGGCAATATTGAGGGAAAGAAGAATGATTAAGAAGACTTTTTTTTTTTCCTGTCTTTCCATCCTTTTTCCTTTATAAGGTGAGGAGATCAGTACTAACCTTTTTTTGTAGTGTGACTGCTGGGCAGCCTGGAGTGGGAGGGAAACTGATGACTTCAGCCTGAGATATCAGCAGGAAAGGTTTCTGTTTTTCTGCTCCAAAAATACCGGTTTGCTCTTTGTCTGATTTGGTTTTTTGGCATGAAAGAAAGCAAGTCTGAAGCTTAAGCAGGGTTGAAGGGGATGCTTAAGGAGGTGACTAAAATGGATTTTTTCCTTCTGAGAAATTGTCACTGGTCACTTGTAAATTCATGGTCTGAGGTTACTTTAAACTTTGAGCTAGTGCTAAAGTAGCAAGTGGCTTTAAATCATCTGCATCTTGTTGGGATGTTATGACCTTTTCTTACAGGAGTGGGCCTTCCCACAGTTAGCTGTGTTTTATCTAGTTTGTTTGATCAGATTATGGTTGATATAATGGCAATATATTAAAAAAAAAAAAAAAAAGATTGCCATCCAGACTTTCTCAGTCCCTTGCCTCCTTATAATCTCTCTGGGCCTGAGCCCTGTTTGTCATGATTTCACTGACTTGACATTCATGCTAATGTTACTCTTTGATATAATTATTCAAAGTATCAGCAGACTGTCCTAACAAATCTTCTTAATGTTAGGGCTCCTATTTTGTTTTCACCCCCAAATGATGGGCTAGTGGTAGGGAAGACTGCATGGAAAAATATGGGATGGGGGAGGCAGGGAGAATGGATGGTTGCAATTAGTATGTGTATGTTATTCCTTTTCTCCATTTTTTTTTTTTCCTTCTCCTGATCTGTAGAGTCCTTTCCAAGTCAGACCATCTTTTTGTCACACCTAGAATGTGTACTCATTATTGACTTTTAATGTTTATCATATACCCTCAAGGGATTTGACTGACTTGGGATCACTCATGATATTATAAGATCCTTTCTCTAAAGATTATAGTTCTTATACTTCCCAAATCTCAGCTACATGTTTCTGAGGATAAATACATTTGTTCTGAGCTTCTTAATACCTGAAAGGGGATGGAGCCCAGGTTGTGGGTTATTACTTTGATAGAAGATAAAAGAATAGATGTAGGCAAAGAATATTGCATTGCTACTTGTTTTTATTCACAAGTGTAATGCCTAAAAAGAATCTATCTTATTTGTGTTTGTATTCTCCAGAAGCTGCATTCAGACTTGGTCATCAAGGGATGAAGATGATGTTCTCTTACCTTGGGTCAACTGACATAATGTAAAATTGCAGTAACATCAGGACCATTTTGGATAACGTAGCTATTTTGTGAATAGAAGTAAAAGATAGGGTTTGTCTCAAACCTTTAATTGTTGAGATAGCAACTCATTTAGTTTCAGCACATTTTTCTTGGTGTTTAGCTTGTGTAAGTACCTTACTCTAAAGAATGGAAGACTTCAAGCAGTTATTAGCCTTGTGCATGCAGCTTTGCAGGTCCTGGTTAAGCGTACACTTTGAAAAATTCCTTTGAGATGGAATTGGCCTGCTATCTGACTGTTGGCTGCCTTTTCTTCATTGGATAGGCATATGTTTTGGATATTCATTTATCAAAGAAAAAATTCTTAGGTTTCAAAATCAGCATCTCAGAGAAGGGAAAGAAAGAGGTCATAGTTTGCAGTGTTAATCTTTCTTTCATCCTGATTATTGAGAACAAAACAAGTACATTTGTCTTGATGTATAGTAACTAGAAGGACGAGGATGCTCTGTCTAAGTAAAGTCACATTTTTGGAGGTTTGAGATAAAACTGGAAATCTGGTTCTCTAGTTTTCCCAAACAATAAACAATTTGGGTTTTCCTGAAGAAATGCTGATTGTGGTCTTGGACTTAGTTTCTTTTTTTTTTCTGTTATGCTCATTGAAATACTTTTTCTCACATTTTCGTACAAGCTTTTGAAATATTTTGTGTTTGCCATTAACAGAAGGGACTATAAATTGAATTCATAATCTAGATCATGATCTTTCAGGAAGGTGGAGTTTGACAATGTTTATTCTGAGCAATTTTCTGCTTATTGTAGTTTGGAAATTGCTCAATTGAAGGGTGTGCCATATCTTTTATATCTTGGATCACCTTTCCCATTTTAGCTTGGATAGAAACTTCATAGCAAAGAGAGGTTAGCTATGTTTAAATTGGCTTTTTCTTTCTGTTTAGGAGTGTTATAGTACTTTTATTTACTAGTTAGTGCTATAATGTTGACTACTCATTGATTTGTTTCTCAAAGTAAAAAGAAAAAAATCACACTATTTGAGTGTGTAGCTACAAATTGCTATAGAAGTACTCTCCTTCTTTTCAATCAGCTAAATGTAGAATCGTGTTACTGAAAAGCTTGAGCTATTGATTTGGTTCATGTTTTTTTTGTTTTTGTTTTTGTTTTTTTTTAAGTAAATGTAACTGGCAAAATGTAAAATTTGTGTAGATGTATTTGAATGCTTTGAATACTGCACTTTAAAATCATTCCTCTAAGCTTATGCTTAATTCTACACTCCAAGGAAAGAAAATGTTATGTCAMCCTGTAGGTTGTGATAAAGATTGTTTATGCAGCTCAGCATAAGACTTAAAATATGTTGAATTGGAGAATTTTGAAAAATGTACCGTATGACACAGGAGACCAAATCATGCTAAAGTACAAGGAAAGACTATACATCAGTTCAAAGGCTACATTATTCAAAAAAATACAACCATAAAAAAGGTAATAAGATTACATTCTCACACTTCATGGCTAGTAAGGTGCATTAAGCTGCTCAGATATTCATAACTTACTGTGACATTTGGGAAGATTACATTTTGCTGTGCACAGCCATTACTGTAGCTCAGATAATAACTAGCCAATGCATGGACCTGGATTATGATCCCTGTCATTGGAAACAAATTTGTGTTTTGAAGGTTGATCAGTTTCAAATCACCATTAGAAAGGGTTAATATGAGATACTGGTGTGTGTGTGTGTGTGTGTGTGTGTGTGTGCGCGCGCTTATGTGTATCTAATGGGTATGCATACATATAGTACATCAAATGCACTGTGCATTCAGCATATTGCTTTCTCCACACCCCCCGTCCCAGTCCCCAGGAGATATCTCTTAAAGGAAATGTTAACAGTAATTATTTCTACCATAGCATACTATTTCTAGAATGTACTTGGTGAAATGCTTATTTTTGCAGATTAGATTGGAAACCTAATTTGACAGCTTCCTGGATGGGTGGTTACTGATAATAGTGTATCTAGCCAAAAATGAAAGATTGGTGGGGGAGACTATAGGGTGAAGGTAAGGTCACCTCTAGTTGCAACTAAATGCTGCCATATATGATTTTGGTATGATAATTGATGGTTGGCTTGTTAGTTAAAACCAAATGCATAAGGAATTGAATTTGTTGTTAAGAAATTAGCAGGTGGTTTGTGGCTAGAGTTTAACTTTCAGCTATTTTGTTTGCACACAGAATGCGGTATTTTCTTTCAGTTTCTTTCTTTGACCATGAGAGAGAGACTGGCTTTTTGAGGGTTACTTTGGTTTTGTATAGAGGATAATACATTTAGTGTAAAACGAAGTGTAATATTAGTTATGTATTTTATCTTTTCACTGGTTTTGTTCAGGGCTTTTTTTTTTTTTTTTAAGGAGAGTGTATACTTTTTTCTTTGGGTGTGTTTTGTGATATTTCTACTTTGATCTGTTCTGCTCAGCGATCTCAATTACCCTTGAATTCTACCTTAGAGTGCTTTCTTGGGGTGGGCCTCAGGTCCATCTTATGGAAGGGAAAAACTGAGGTTTGGAGAATGATAATGACATGATAGATTTGTTTGATAATGACATGGTGAGTTGATATAGAGAAGCTGAGAATATAATTCAAATCTCCCCATTCAGTTCCTGTGGTTTCCCTAGATATTAAGGAAGCATCTGACAGTAAATTGCATAATTATTTTTCATGACCAAGAGAGGAGAAAATGGAAAAGTGTAAATTACTATTTAGAAATTGTTACCTAGAGACATTGTCTATTCTGTCATAAAACCTGTAACTTTCCCTGCTTCTTGTGGTGCTTGGCATTACTGATTTATGTCCAGAGGACCAAAGATTGCTTCTTCAAAGTGACAAGATTTAGACACTTGAGGAAAACTTATGGTAATTTCAGTAGTTAATGAAGGGCATATATTCTGTTCTGTTGGGTATGTTTATCTTCAGATCCTGACTAGCTGAGAGAAACTGTTGGAGCTAATATGGTAGCAAGGAAGTATACGTATTTTGGGGCAGTTTTGTCATGGTATGACTTCAGCAAGTAGCATTACTGAATGGTCAAAGCCTGCGAAAGAAGCATGATGTAGGACAGAAATCTTGTCTTTTATTAGGCCAACTGAGAAGAACCTGATATACTTTTGATCATGAGTTCTGAATTTGAGTCAATCTTATTTGTCTTCCTCTTTGAATGCTGTTATGTAATAAGTATCTTGGCAAACATGATATGGTTTGTTTATTCAGTTTTGGAAATGTCTCTATGTATCTGTTCAAACTCACTGTTTTTCTGTCTATAAAACCTCTCTAAAAGAGAGATTTGACTCCTATCCCCCATGTTCAGTCCAAATATAACTTAAGATGCTTTCTGCATTTTAAGAAAATATCCTGGTGTTTATCTAAATAGTGAAAAATCTTAAGAAGAAGAATAGAACAAACTATTTTCATCCTGAAAGTTACTTTCTTATAGAAAAAAGGTTAAAAAAACAAAAACAAACTTGAATAGATAACATGATTAACAGATTAATAGCAATACAAGTTCTAACTTTCAAGGAAAGTTTAAGAAATAGTGGGATTGGGGTAGAAGAGTAGGTTAGTACAATTCATCCTTCCTTCAACCAGAAATTTCATTTTATTGAGTATACAAGCGAGAATGAAGTAGGTTGTTTCCTTCCCCCCCTCCACATCCTTAGCACATGCACATGTGATTTTTTACTCAGTCTGTGTTCAAACAAAGCCTGCACATAAGAGACCTGAAATATTAAAGGATTTAAGTTCATTAGTCAGAGCATAGTCAAAGGCTTCAAGGAGCACTGTTGTTTCACATTCGTCCAAATATAGCAAGACTTTGCTTCCTTTTAGTACCTGTGGCTACTAATGTAATTGGCAATTAATACTTAAACAGTTTCAATATCTCAAGAATGGCTCTAAGTGTTTATAAAGAACATTATTTCTGATGTGCATCAGCTCTTTTTGGCTAGAATTGCCTTCTATTTGAGGAAAATTAAGTGGATGCAGAAGAAAGCAAAGTCTGCTAAGATACCTTAAACAGTCTAAAATGGCCCTAAAAGCTATCTCACCTGTCTTGGAACACTCTCTGGATCTGCTTGGTTTTCAGCTGGGCGGGCAAGAACAAACAGCTCAGGACATCGGTATCTTAAACTGCCCAACTGTTCTTCTGCAGCAATTGTCCGATAGTAGTCGACACCTTAGGAGCACCTGTGTCAAAGTTACCCAACAAAACTTGAAAAGAAGAGGAATAAGACTTGATATATTGATATTGACCTCGCTATATGTTTTAGCATACATCTTTGATAGCTTACTTACAGAATGAATAACTTCTAGTGTGGAATGATATTTCGATGTAATTCTCCTAATCTTTGTTTGTTTGTTTTTTACCTTTTGTCTGAAAGCTTGTTGGGGGCCGTTTTGACTTGGAAATGAATTTTATCATCCAAGAAGGAGAGGGAATTACCTGCATGGTAGACTTGCTGGATAAATGTGACATCACCTGCCAGGCTGAGGTGTGGAGCATGTTTACAGCAATCTTGAAGAAAAGTATACGCAATCTACAAGCATGCGCAGAAGTGGGCCTGGTCGAACAAGTGCTCAAGAGGATTGATAGAGCTGACAATATGATTGCAGGTACAGCTTCACTCAGTATATGAGTCAAGTTGTATTCCTTTAATGTAAAATCTCATGGAACACTTATTAGTTAATGAAGTGATAAAAGTTTTGACAGTGTTTTGCTAAGCAGTCATTCATATATATATATATATATATATATATATATATTTTTTTTTTTCTTCTTCTGCTTTTCAGATCTCCTAGTGGATATGCTGGGTGTATTGGCTAGCTATAACTTGACAGTTCGAGAACTAAAGTTATTCTTCAGCAAACTTCAAGGAGAAAAAGGGAGATGGGTAAAAAAAAAACAAACAAAAAAACACAAACTTTATTATATTGTTGTTTAGAATTTTCCTAGTCTTTCTAAGATAAAAAGCTGTTTAATAACCTGTATAATAAACAAATTTTAAATGTATCAAGAAATAAAGGATGCATGCTAGTATTATATCATCGTTTTACTTGCAAGCAATTAAAATATATAGAGTAGAATAGTGATTAAATTAAGTTTACCTCCTGGATGTATTGACCGAATTGGTCTTTTTTGAACACCTGGGAATAATATGGTGATTCTAAATATGTATTTTTACACACATTTATTTTTGTCATTCCAGTTATGTGAAACTGAAGGAAAAAGAATTAAAAATTTTTCGAAGACTTTGCAGAGAGAAATAAGTAACTGTCGACATATGCAGTTCAATATGTTTCTATTTTCACATTGTTGTTCTTTACCTAAAGTTTGAAAAAAATTGCTCTAGTTAGGGTAGTGAGAATTTGTGGCAGAAATTGAAATGAAGAAAATCTTGTAATATTGCTTGTAGCTTGACTCCAAAACAAGCTCTAGATGAGAAGTCATATCCTATGTTTTCTCCTGTTTCTATGTGAACTAAAATGGGAGAAGGAGCTCTCCTTTTACTCTTGATAACCTCCTTCCCTAAAGTAAAATTTTGTATGCGGTAGATGCTACCAGATACACTTTCTTTAACCACAAAACTGTTGTTTTGTTGGAATTGGCAACTATTTTAACAGTTGTTTTACCTGCTTTGAATTTTAATTCAGCTGCTGTCATCTCTAAATACCTTGCCTGGTATGGAGAAAAGGCAGCACAGTATCTTTTCCCACTTGGAATAAATAAATAAATCTATTCAATATAAAAGTCAATATGTTTGCACAAATAATATAGAAAATTTTAAAGAAAACTCTTGAAACAAGTAACTTCTGAGATCTTAACTTGCTCACATAAAAATACTGTATATAGGATTTAAATTTATTAATCGAACATATAGAGTATATTTAACTATAGCTGAATTAAAGTTGTCTTTGTAATATTAACTTTTTCATTTCCTGGCTCTCTGCTATTTGCATTTAATTTCCTTTCTTTATTAAAGGCTAAATATAGGGGAAAGGAGAAGGAAAAAGCCATGGTTGCATTGCTAAGGAGTTGCACAGCTCCATAAATCTTAACCTCAACAGTGCTGTAAAGATACAAAAATCTAGCTACAGTACAAATTACCTAGTTGAATTTTATTGTGCTGAAGACATCTAAACAGATCTCAGTGTTTCCTCCCAAGTTTTTTAATTCAGATTTAGGAAGCACTGTTTATTTGCCTATAATTTTAGTATGTTTGAAATACTTCTTACAGATCATGCAATGCTTAGTTTTCAGAGAATGGCTGCTTGCAAGAGGGAGAAAAGGCACCTTCAGGAAAAGATCAGAGGTGTAAAGTTGTAGGTTAAAAGTAGATCTGCTGAACAGTTATGGAGTGGTGAAAGAAGACATACAAAATTATTTTGTCCTTATGACCAATATTTGCTGTACTTCTGTTGTAGTGAGCTCATACGCTTGATTTGGAGTTTATAGTTGCTGAGTATTATAACAAAATTAATACAGAAGTAGGGTGAAGGCAGGGAAGTGTTAAGCATTCACACTAACTGAGCACTTAATTCAGGTGCTCCAGATTGCCCTTGAGACTCTAAACCTTTCCCCATGAACATATATGAAGGGGTATATGTAACCATGGTCACTTTAATCTGGCCTATGACTGTAATCCCAATGAGAAAAATCCTGTTGGCTGATCTCCCCTCTCCCTCTAGCTGACTATTCCCCATCTTCCTTGTGCTGTCAGAGGTTTCATACAGCCACAATCCAGGAACGATATGACTGAAAATTATTTTGCATTTTTTTCCCCTAAATTAGTTTTCAGCTGGATCAGTTTTTTCTAGCCCACCACAAAATCACACAAACAATAGTGCTGATGGGAATGAACAGATGGAAGTAGGAACCAATATTCAGGGTCCGTTTGGATTTATGCTGGATTAAAGTGGCTATGGCCTTTGTCTCCTAAATTTAGGTATCCAGTTAACTGCAGTTCAGTGTACCTACTGCGTGTTGTGTGAAGGTATCCCTGACTTTTTGTTAAAGTTTATTGAAAGTCTACAGTTATTGTCTTGGAGTGCAAAGCCTTAAAATGTGTCAAAATTCATTTTTTGTATGTACAGGCTTTTCCTTCTTGTAGGTGTGTTTTATTTACATGTGTAATATTTCTTTTTGTCAGCCACCACATGCTGGGAAGTTGTTGTCTGTATTAAAACACATGCCTCAGAAGTATGGGCCTGATGCCTTCTTCAACTTTCCAGGAAAAAGTGCTGCAGTATGTAAATAGTTTGAATCTTTTGTTCTTAATTTCTTTTTCTACTACTGCCATTGGCTGTTTTCACTCCTGTTTTTCTTTTGGCTCCTCTGGTATGTCATAGAGGTAGAGCTTCAACAGAAATTTTTTCTCTGCCTGATGCTTACATCATCCTTAACTAAACCATTTTATAAACCATGTTTATAACAAATGTGATTTATCATTATGGAAGGACAAATAGTGTTACATTAAAAAAAACAGATATGAATGGGGCATTTTTGTTCTTTAAGAGGTTCAAATAACTCTTGTTGCAAGGAAAATCCACCTGCTTTTCACTCATTCTTTCTGTGGGAATGATGCTTGTGCTAATATCCAATACATGTGGGAACTTCTTAAATTCCGTACAGTTCTGGGAACCTTTTCTAGTGAAACCACAGAAAGCATTGAACTGGAAGCAGCCATGCTTGCACCACTTGTTTGTTCTCTACTGGTCAAATGATGTGAATACTGTATGCTGTGTATATGAATTTTCTGAGAGAATGTAAATCCTAGATGTGTATAATATGGATAATGCTGAAAGGATTAAATTTAGCAATGATTATTCTTTTATCATTGTTGCTCAGGTGACTCTCATTCATTTTTAAATTCTCTGGTGTGCACTTGATAAAGAATTTGAAATTAAATAGGTTAAAAAATGTTGTGCAGCTGTCTTGCATAAGAATTAAGTGTACCAACTCTTTTTGCTCCTAACATCAGAGGATGAAATAATATTTTCAGAACTCCATGCATAATTCAGAATAAGATTTATCAGATGACTCTTTCCAGCTTTCTTCACATAACCCCTTACCTATCTGCCTTGGTGACTTGAGATTAAACTTCACTAATTTCATGACATAATGTATCTTATTGGAATGAAAATTTGAGATTGAAAAAGGCAGACTACTACAGAAATGCTTCTGCAGAAACATGTTTATTGCATACAGCAGAACTTGGCAATAGACATGTTTTTATTCTTTTTGGCTATTCATATGCTTGTATAGCCCAAGTATTTGATATAATTACTCAAAGATCCATTGTGAGTTAAACCAAATGGTAGTGCTACCAGTTTCCAAAAGCTGGACTCAAAGACATGCAGACTGATTAGTTAGCTGGTATGGAGAAGAATTTACAGCATTTTGTTTGGCCAGGGATAGCTGAGTGGAGAGGGGGAGCAAAATAAGGAGTCTGGCGACACTCAAGTTCTTTGATGTTTTTTGTTCATTGGTATTGATCATCTGGACAGCATCTTTGATCAGTGGTTATGGCAGTCTTAGTTGAAGTGTGCATTGCAAGTATGTGCAGCAAAACAGTGGAAAGTTAATAGTAATGTGAATTAAAAATAAAAACCAGCAAAAACAACTGTTTGAAATGGAGAACCCAGCCTAGACAGTTTATAACTTAAGAGCTTTAAACTAATATTAATACTGTGTTTGGCTGGTGGGGATTGTATTACCTTTCTTTTAAGCAAGATAATAAGTTTGTTATATTCTCACTGCAAGGCTACATAGACATGAGCTTCAAGAGAGAAAAGAATCCTTCAAGTGTAATATATACACTTCTCTCTTTGTGGCCAGCTTCTTTTCATAATCAGTTATTTTCCTGGATGCCAGCACTATGTGAAAATAAGTGGATAAATGTGATTCTTCTGTTAGGATACCACAAAACCAAATCAACTTGAATTTGCATTTTGAGGAGGTTTTATGTAGTAACATTTCCACTAAAATATGTAATTTTTGAAGTGTAGCTTAGTATTAATAATCTTTATTATGGTATAAAGACCAGTCTTGAAATATTCAGACTTTTTTTTTTTTTAATTTGAGTATAAAAACTTCATAGAAGATCTTAGGCCAGGGTTTTTTTTAGCATATAAAACAATGCATGTTTCTGTTGTATGTCTTAAGCTGTGTACTCTTACTGGTTAAACTATTGTGATGATGAYCTTTCTACAAGAATAACTATGCCTTCTTTAGGGTATTGCCTTACCTCCTATAGCCAAGTGGCCCTACCAGAATGGATTCACTTTTCACACTTGGCTAAGAATGGATCCTGTAAATAATATCAATGTGGATAAGGATAAGCCTTACTTATATTGGTGCGTATTATATAAAACTATTTCTGATGTTTGATTCTGTTGTTCAGTGATTTCTGGTTCCATCTATACGTATTGATTTTGCATTAATTTTGTTTAGTTTTCGAACGAACAAAGGACTTGGTTATTCTGCTCACTTTGTTGGAGGCTGCTTGGTTATAACATCCATAAAATCAAAGGGAAAAGGTTTCCAGCATTGTGTAAAATTTGATTTCAAGCCACAAAAGGTGAGTCAAAATAGTAAAGTCTCTCAGATCAGTTTCATGAATTACAGAAATGTGCATGGGTTTATGTGTAGCTACAAGCTATATTTTTAGTAAATTTCTCTGATATGGTCTAGAGGGAGTGTTGTTGCTATTGATGATTAGGTCCATACTAGGAGCACATTTACACTGGAATGAGCAAAATAAATTTCTATTCTAAAATCATATTTCTTTCAAGTTTTACTTATGAAATGTTTAAGAAAAAGCTAGAAAATGCAGTTTACCAGAAGTTTTAAGAATCTGTGAAACTTGTGTGAATTCTCTGACAATTCTTAGCCTGAAAGTTGAAAGGAGATTGGCTTTTGKTTTTTCCCTTCTATGTTCATATTGTGTTTCCTCCCACCTCTGGACTTGCTTTTCTCTTTTTCTTGAGGGACTTTGCTAAGAGTCTCCTTAAATGAACGATTTTTGATACTCAGTATGGACAAATGCTATGTATTTTAGAAAGCAAGTTTACTAAACCATATTTAATTTTCTTGATTAAGCCAGAGCCATCAATGGGAGTTTGCTTTTCTTACATTTAGGAGGAGAACAGATATGTTCTTAAAAGAAGGCTACACTTTCTGTTCATTCAGGTTGTCCAGAAAATATTCTCCTTGCAATTGATGCTTTATCTATCCTTTTAAATATAAGAATTAAAATATGAGTTGATTTAATTATTACTGTCCAAGACTTGCTTGTCTATTAAGCAGTATTATGCTATGTTGAAAGTGTTTCTTTTTTCAAGTAGAAATTCTGCTGGTGTTTCTGAAGCAATTCATGTAAACATTTTGTGGGAGAACAGGCCTCTTCCTGACCTCCTCAAGAATTTCTTATCAGTAATCCCTTGCTGTAAATAGGGATACTGTTTATGACAATTTGACATGCACTTTGAAAGTCTTTAAAGTTTGGAGCTTTGGAATGACAACATTTGCAGTAAACCATCAGTCTAAATGTAACCAAGTCTAAAATATATTTACTCAGTAATTATTTTGCAACTAGTTTTAGTATAAATATGGCTCAGCATTGCCGTGAAAATGGTTTGAGTTTTATGCCATAAATATCTTTTAAGCTTCTGTGTCTATTTTTTTTGGGTGGGGGGGGAATGGGACATTATCCTTTTGATATAGCTATATAAGCAAACTCATCAATGACTTCATCTTTTCTACTTAAAATAAACCTTCCATTCCTAACTTAATACACATAAATAGTTGATTTTTTCCCCTAGTATTTCACTACTTAATCGTTAAGCTACATTAAACCTCTGTGGAAGCGTATCAATTATTTTCTTATCATTTAGTGGTATATGGTTACTATAGTGCATATCTATAATCGCTGGAAGAATAGTGAACTTCGATGTTATGTGAATGGGGAACTGGCATCTTATGGAGAAATAACGTGGTTTGTCAACACCAGTGATGTAAGTAATCTCTATACTAACCTCTATAGTAGAACATTTTGGTGGATTAAATAGATATCTTTTTCATGCTTTTATTTCTATTTAACACTTTTATTAGAATGTGATGTTGATCATCAAAAGTAACGCTTTTATTAAAAGTGTTACTAAAAATATATAACCTCCACTTGAGACATTGTTTAATGGTGAAATAAAATTAACTTTTTGATAGAGAAGTAGATTCAGTTTTATACCTCTCAGAAACATAAAATTTGTTTCTGCTAAGACCTCAAAAGCTTGTCTGTGTAAAAATAAAATTCTTGTTTGATAACATAGGTTATGCTTGTGTAGTTTAGATTAAACCCATTTACTGGATTTTGTTTCCTTTTCAGACATTTGACAAATGTTTCCTGGGTTCTTCAGAAACAGCAGATGCCAATCGAGTGTTTTGTGGGCAGATGACATCTGTTTACCTTTTTAGTGAGGCTCTCAATGCTGCTCAGATCTTTGCCATTTATCAGCTTGGTCTGGGATATAAGGTATCTTAGAATTGACTGAAAGGTTTCTGAAATTTAATTCTGATGTCTTTTTATGGCACATTTTAAAAATGTTGTGACACCTTTACTTACTTTTTTTTTTCTTTTACTTTTTACACCTTTTATTTACTTAAACTGTTCCATATTTTTCCTATAAGGCTATGGGTCTCCTTATAAACTACAAGTGAACATTTAATTCAGTTATTTTATTTCTTACCAAAATTAAGCTTGGGTTCTTGTTCGCTTCTTAAATCTTGTGTTGGTTGTTGTGAGAGAGAGAACAACACTGTTATCTGGGGCTAGATTCACTTTTTCATGGAGGCTGAAGATTTTAGATCAACTGTAATACATTTGTTTTAGAAAAGTAGCTTGATAGCTGACATTGTTAGTTACTCTTTCTTAATGTATGAAGCAAACGCTGAGGATTATTTTTATTACAGTGATTTATTACTTGTTTTGTCATATCCTATGGGGCAGTAATTGAAGACTGTTATTCCCTAGCAGCTGTAAAAACACACACCAAAAAGATGATTCCTATTCTATCTGCTCCTCAGTTATTAGCTCCTTTTGAGTGAGCACTGTTGACTAACTGTTGTTCTGTTTTTTAGCTAATGTGTTTATTTTACACTAGCCACCCTTTTGGCACTGTCGCTCTTAAGGGGTCAAAAAAAGTATTTGTGCACTGATAATTCTGTAAAATTGGTGCTGAGTGAATGTTGTTATGAGATTCTTTTTTTCTGAATAATCGCTAGAGTTAAGAAACAATATTTTAGTAATTTTCTGGTAATAACTTTGTTCCAAATTGTATTCTCAATGTATGTAATTAATTTTTTTGCTCTTTCCCTTCCTCAACTCTGGTCCCCAATCCAGGGAACATTCAAATTCAAGGCAGAAAGTGATCTCTTCCTTGCTGAACATCACAAATTGTTACTGTATGATGGCAAACTATCCAGTTCTATTGCTTTTATGTACAACCCAAGGGCTACAGATGCACAGCTCTGTCTAGAGTCATCTCCTAAGGATAACGCTTCTATTTTTGTTCATTCACCACATGCCCTCATGCTGCAGGTACTTCAACATTTTGATAGATTTGGAGGATGTAAATGGTTTCCATTTAAAAAACCCTGAAAACTAGCTTTTATAGGGATTTGGGCAAGATAGAGGTTTGCTGATAGTTCTTCTTGACCACCTCCCTCTTCCCCTCCAGCAAATCTCAACCGTGATTGTGCACTTTTCTACCTCAGTCTCCAAAGTTGATGTGGGTGGTAGGCAGTCATTCATAGCTCTTGAAATTATCAAGCCTGTGTACTCTATGACCATCTGACTTTTCTGTGACCGCTGTCTGAAGTAGACATCCCGCTTAGCTGTAGTCAGATATCCAAACAGGGTAGCCAGCTTCTCTGTTCTGCTCTCTTGCATTACATAGTTTTTTTTTGTTTGTTTTTTTTTATAATGTCATATGCACAATTAAAGGGATCTTTCCTCATTGGCGTGCGGACATGCTATCTGTACTTGAATGAATGTGAATGTGCAAGAATTCCAAAAAAAGGTTTCTTATCAAGGTTACAACCTAAAAAATGTCAGTATTGCAAACACTTTATTGTCATAGCTTTTCAAAAACATACTTCTTCCTCATTTCTGACATACTTTCACTCCTCTACAGATATTACCGATCTTCAGTCTCTTGCCCTATTTATATTATAGCTTTTTCTTCCTTATGCCTTGAAGGCCTTAATCTTTAAATTTGCAATGAGCTTTTCATGTGTTCTGTTCTAGAAACTCTCTATTACTAAAGACTATTGTTTTAGAGTTTACCAGCCACCTCCTGTGTATTCATCTGAGGATCCAAACTGTGGACTGTCTTTCAAGCAATAGGTCATACATAGGTCATACAGAGTGGGCATTTAGTGTGCCTGTAGCAACTAGGTTGTACTTTTTGCAGTTTCTTTTTATTTGGTAATAAATTAATTTTATTTTGAAGACATTTCAAACTACTCCTAGCAAACATCTTTTAACAGTTTCTGAAAAAGATTTCAATTTTCTTTTACTTCTTCCTTGTCAGGATGTGAAAGCAGTCTTAACACATTCTATCCAAAGTGCCATGCATTCCATTGGAGGAGTGCAGGTGCTTTTCCCTCTGTTTGCACAGTTAGACTATAGGCAATATTCGTCGGACCACGTTGACACAACTGTTTGGTGAGTGTATATGGTTACTTTTTTCCATTCCCTGTTTTTTTATGTAAAGGAAATTATCTCTTGCTTTATTAAGCTGTAATTTAGTATTTAGTGCATAGAAATTTAATTTAGTAATTTAGTATCTAGTACATAGTAATTTAAGTTGTCTTGTACAACAATGAATTATTTTTAACAAGAAAAAGCTGGCCTTATTACTCAAGGACCTCAAAGTAAAGTATTTTTATTTGCACCAAATTTTTTTGTCAGTTCACACAAAATCAAAGTGTGCACATCTTTTCTGCTTTGCAAATTTTGATATAAAGCTGTCATATGCTTTTTTTCCTCTGCTAGTCCATGTTACTGTCAAGCTTTGAGAGCATATGAATCTTTTGTTTTTTTCTGGTTTCAACTCTCCTTCAACTGAGTCCAACCTCTGAACATTCAGGCACAGAAATKGGTGGAGCTCCTCAGTTAGAGTAGTGTTAATACCAAAGGGATCACTTTTTTGAATCCTCATGTAGTCTGCTGTCTTTCATTGCAGTTGTAGTTTTGTGATTGCTTTAAGATGATCTACATCACACTGTTGCTAAGAGGGATGGCCACCATGTTCCTTCAGCCCATTTGTACGTGCCTGGGCCCTGCCTTGCCCTGGCTCAAACTTGAGCATCTGTGTGAAGAGTCAGGCATTTGATTCAATTACATACTAGCCGAGCAGCAGGGGGATTTTCAGCTGTATTCAGTGGTCTAGATTCACAGGCGCTAGTACTGTGACACATGGGGAGGGACACGAACATTCTTTTTGGCAGCAGCACAGAGCTGAATTAGCTTGAGCTGATAGTAAAGCTGTATCTAGAGAAATATTTCCAACATCTGTTTATCTGAAGGCAAAGTGGTAGCAAGTGGAAAGGCATATGGCACTCATCTTGCAGAAGTTTGAAAGTGAAATATGAAGCAGAGAAAAGTAGGCACTTACTGTTGCCTTTCTGCAAGAGTAAGTTTTCAGAAGAATTTTGCTATTGTGTAGTTATCTCAAAATCCAGAACTTCAAGTTAGAAATACATGAATTTAAAGCAGGAAACTAGCGCTTTCCAAATTCAGTCTTGCTTTTTGTCTTTAAAATTCTGATGCAAGCATTTAGATTACAGATGAAATGCATTTCTGGGCTGTATGTTGGTAGTGTTAATGTGAAAATACTTTCTATCTTATTGTTGTGACCATTTAAAACATTCTTTTCTAAAATATTATATTTTTCAGTTCTACTTTACTGGCTTTCATCATGGAGTTGTTAAAGAACTCCATTGCTATGCAAGAACAGATGCTTTCCTGTAAGGGCTTCCTTGTGATAGGATATAGCCTAGAAAAGGTAAAGCAAAATCTTATTAATGTTCATATCATTATGTATCATATTAATGTTCAAGTCTTTTGAAAGAATAATCTTTATGGACTGTTGCAAGGTTCTTGCTTAAGAAAATCTTCTTTTACAGTCTTCCAAAGCCCATGTTACTCGAGCTGTATTAGAATTATGCCTTGCCTTTTCTAAGTACCTGAGCAACTTACACAATGGGGTGCCCTTGCTGAAGCAGCTGTGTGATCATGTTCTCCTTAACCCTGCAATATGGATTCATATCCCAGCAAAGGTAAAATGATTTATTCTTATGAATAAGGCACCTTATGATATATCTATTCTGGAGTCATGAGATGAAGCCCAGTCTCCAAGAATTCTAAATCTGCAGCAGAAATCATACTGGAACTGTTTCCAGACTCTGCTTTTCTGTATATATAGCTGTCAAGTTTTGCAGACTCGCAAGGCTTTCAGTGAATTTGGAAACCTACAGCATTCTGCAGAGTGGTGTGGGAATGACTTTTGGAATTTCTGATCTAGTCAGTCTTACATATAGGGAAGGAATTTGGGAGGGGCTTGCTGACCAAAAAAAATAGCAATTTTTAATAGGAATCGTCCTGGGTATCAGACTTGAAGTCTTCATTTAAATTCACGTATTCCTCACAGAGTTTTTTTTGTGTTGTTGTACCTGTGTTTTCCGAGTGAGAACTGTTTGGACGGAAACTTTTACAGTTAGTTCTACTTAAAATCTTGTCAGGTTTTCTGGTTTATTTGAGAAGCGTCTCATAAACTGAGACAGAATTAACAATGCTACTGTTGAAGTCATGGTAAAACATGTATATGTTCTACAACTAAATTACAGAATTATTTTAATTATAATTTCTCAGCAGAAAAGGTAAAGAAGGTGTATAAATATTTAGGTCTATAGTGAATAGTTAAAGCTGTAATAAGTATGCAGCTTTCCATAATAAAGGTATACTTCCTGTTTGAAATCCGTACTTCTGATAGAAACGTTGATATCTTTCTGGTTACAAGTAGCACTTCTAGGAAAGAAGGAAATAAAAATTATCAGAGATTTTTTAATTTAACTTTGTGTGATTAGCAAAGCTTAGTCGTTCTCAATATTTACCTGTGTATCAGTTTCTTCTGCGTAAGATAGGGCAAGAAGAAAATGCTTCCCCACAGGATGTCAGTCTGTTATTGCCTAACCCTTTTAAGATCATGTTGAACCTCTGCTTTTTGATTTCTGATTTTTCTTCTAGCTGTTAGAACATTTGTGGTTCTTTCAACACATTCTGGATATAATGGACATGGCAATAACTCTCTAGGGAAAATGCCTGTGGGCTGTTCTTCTCCAGAAAGAAATTCTAGGAGCAGTCATGGTTTCAAATTTATTACTGTATTTGGTCTCTGCCTGCCTCTCTCTCTGCCCCTCTCTGCCCCTCTCTGCCCC
>NW_020451048.1:345481-381276 GCF_003343035.1 Apteryx rowi | reverse complement strand
GCTTTAATAAAATCTTATTCTTTTTTTTACTTTGCGAAACTGACCCAGGGAAAGTCCTCAAACAGGGGGGCTCTGGCAGGCAAACGTAAATTATAAAGATAAGGAAGGGCCTTCCGTCCCTCCCTTTCACGCGACACTCAAACCATCTAAATATGAGATGTTCTCTATAGATATTCTTTACACTGATTGAAAGACAGGGATCCATTCTTAGCTAGACCGTTAGCAAGGCAGCAGTGAAACTTCATTAGGAATATTTGAAAGTATATTAAAATCTAATGGTTTAATTATGACAATGTTTCAGCATTTGCAGTTGTCAATACAATTATTACGTTTGGGATATAACAGTTGGTATATGAGTTAATGGTAATGAATGTGAGTATTTCATCGAGCTAACAGTCCGATTCATCCTGCAGCATCTCATATTACTTAAAAAGTTATTAGTTGCTCTTACAGCTTGCATACCTTATATTTTTACAATTTTCTTCTATATCTACAAAAAATTTTAGTGAATTAAAGGGGATGTTTTCAGTCTTGAATTCATGGAAACGCTGAGGCATGTCCCCTCAAAATGGAGGGTCTATATTCTCTGCCTTGAAAGACTCATGTTTGCCATTTTTCAGAGGTTACTTGCATATCTTGCATATGGATTGCCTTTCTGACAAGTTACTTAAGGATAATCAAGATAGTACAAACAGTCACAGTTTCAGAAACAGAATAATACTTGTTTGATAGTGTTCTTAAAGTTTTTATAACCTAGTCTTCTACTAGGAACATTTTTAGACTTTTTTTTTTTTAATATGCTGAATGTACATTGACAAATCCAGGAATAAGTTATAATCAAATATTGACCACATTTCTTTTGTTTCTAAAATATAATTCTTATCTAAAATATTGTGTTAAAACAGAATTTAAAAAGCAATCGCTCACTCTAAAAAGAAAAGTTGACTTTTCAAGAAATGGTCAGCTTTATTGAAAGGTTGAAACTTGATGAAAAATCTGTGTATACATTATATAAGGACTGATTCTTGAATTTTGTTTTAGGAAATGAATTTATGTTTTATCTCCATATCCATATACTCTCATATTTTTAGATCATGGAATTTATTATATCTTTTTTTTTTCAGATGCAGCACTAAAAAGAATATTTCGTTGGTCTAAAGAGACTGGCTTAGATTTAAAAAAATCTCCTGGATATTGATTGTGCTAATGGTGAGTTTCAGATTGAAGTTAATTTCAATTGTGCATTTAAAGAGTTTAGTRAATTGCTTTAAAAATGCACTGAATTATACTAAGATTGTTTATAAGTAGCATTATAAATAAAAAATTAAAGCTCAAGATAATTTAAGTGAGGACAATGGAAAGGTAAGTTATAAAAAAATACACAATGTATTTAAAGAATTGTTTCCCTGAAGAACCTGGAAAATATTGTTCTTTCTTTTTTTTTAAGTCAGTATCTTTCATATCTATCCCCCAAAATTCATTTCTGAAGTCTCTTTTATTCCTTTGGTCTAAGCTAGCCCCTTTTCAGCTTTTTTTTTGTTAATTTTTGGAATTACTATTTTCTTGGTCTTTTCTATAGAGCTGTATGAGTTTATATTCCTATTACATTATATATTAAACTCTTTCTCACCAGGTTAAAAAAACTTTTTTTTTTTTCATCTGTGAATATTTTAAGACTCTCATATCACTTTATAAATCATATGTCATAAGAAAGATTCACAGAACATACACCTAATGGTTCGCTTCTGGTTTTACATGTGGTATATTAAACTGTATTAGCCTGCTTTTTCAGGGTACCTACCTACTGTGCCAGCCTTTTCTTTAGTTTAAGGCCTCCTATCATCATATAGACTATCAATGATAAACCATTTCTAAAAAGCCACAAGATTTTAGTAATACCACAATACTGGCATAATCTCTTTCAGGGAATAGTCACCTTATGGCCTAGACATCACCACTGATTTTATAGAAAGAGGCTTTAGGAGAAACAGCCAGGAAATGGACAGCTGCAACCTTCAAGCAGAAAGCAAACAGCACTTTATAAATACATGTAGAATGTGTTTTTGGTTAGTACGGACAGTTCTCTCTAAAATACGTTTCATTAATGCAAACATTTGAAGGGAGAAAAATACCTCTTTGCCATAAAAGCAAACCAAGTACTGTATTCAGTATTCAAAATCTATCTTGCAAAGAGCTTGATGGAATTAAGGGTGCTTTTGAAGTTAAGGCGCTCTGGCAGGCTTGCAGGTAGGGAAGGCTCCGTCTCTGTCGTTTGCTTGACACGCCTGCGTCCCTGAGAGGCAGTCGGTTTTGGGCCTGGAGGACTCACAGGACACGAGGTAACTTCTGGACTTGCAGGACTGCTTCTATGCAAAATTTTTTTTTTTTTTTTTTTTGTTGGTTTATTGTTTCTGTTAACACAGTTTCAATTACCGCAAATGCAAGATTGAAAGTGTGCTTTCAGGCTGCAGCAGGAAGTTTGTTCCAAATTCTAAATATCTGTTTTGAAGAGTAAGCACAAGGCTTATTTGATAGTTATTAACAACCCAGGTGAGGTATATGCCTTGTTTTGTCACTGATTCTTATCACTACCTTGAGCAACTTGCTTAACTCATTTTTGGCATCTTTTTATCTTAAATATCTAAAGATGCTGGCAGTTTTGTCTGATATCAAAGTTTACCTTGAACATATTTACAAGACTTCCCTTGCTGATGTAAATAAACGTGACAAACAGAATGGAAACATTCAGTTGTTCATACAGAAAAGAAAGCATTGAATAGTAAGAGTGAGGCATCTGAACCACCCATCTGCTTCTTTAGATCTGTAAATAATTTCATGAATCTGGCTTTAACTGRCTATGGTTGCAGTGGAAAAATGTAAACTGAAGTGCAGCTCTTTTGCTTTGAAAGAATTTATTCCAAACTTAAAATGCAGCAAACTCTAGGACTGCTGCCTGGACAAATGTCAAAGTCATATAGCAAATCACAGTAATTCTAGACCACTTTTTTAAAGGTCAGAAGAATTCTTGTAAAGGAAAATGTTTTCCATGTAAAGGAAAATGCATCCAAAGATATTAACTATTACTGTTTCTGTCCAATATCTATGTTTTCTAATTTTTAAAATATATCAGGAAATAATTATGATGTCTCTGTTCTCACACGGTGAGCACACAGTCTGTGGGCAAATGTTGACATTTTGATGAATGTTTCAGCCTGTTGTTATTATGTATTTATTTTACATTGCTTTATTTAGTTAGTTGTTGTCACACCAGTATTTTGGGATGCAAATCTCCCTAAATAAATAAATAAATAAAAGATTGACTGTAATGGGATCACTGAAGAAAAATGTTTAATAAAGAGTTAAAGAAATATAGGCATCACAGGATAAAAAAGAAAAAGGAAAATTTTTTAGAAGTGATTGTGAGAAAAGAGCAACAGAAAAAGTAACTGGAAAAAAACTTATTAATCAACCTCAGTTAATAATTTTAGAGCAAACTGCTGTTTTCCATTTCATTATTTTTTTATTGTTATTATTTAAAAATAGTTTTGTGTCAGTCTTCAGAGGAGAAAATGAGATATCTTTATCTGGAATTAGTCCCATGGTTCTAATAATTCCACCTGGAATAGGACAAGAAAGAATATTGTTTTGGGGGTTCTGTTCCACCTCCTCTGAGGGATGTTTGTATATGATGTCTGGAGGAAGTATAGATGTTCCCTTTGCATCTACTTTCCTTCCTAGAAGGGAAATAARTTGTATCTATTGTATGAATATATTTCAACAACATTTATGTAATCCCAGTCTATATATCTGAAAAATCTGCTTTTGCATCTAGAATTTTAGCCACTAATCCTCAGTTTTTCTTAGATAATACAGGTGCCTCTAGTAAAACTGTGTGAACAAAGTATTTCCAAGCTAGTCCCCTCTGCTTTCACATAACCAATTCAGTTCTAGCTAACTGGGAAATAGTTTTATTTTTTTATTATTAGCTCAGCAAGAGAACCCATTATAACGACATAAAGCTCTTTCTACAGTGATACACAAAATACTTTCTGTCTTAAAAACAGCCACAAAGAAACAAAAAATCACACTTGCATTTTTCTATGATGAGCCCTACAGTGCTTAAACCATCCTGCAACTTCTAAATTTCAGCTCAGGAGCTGATCAGCTGGCAGCTTTCATATTGGACACTATGTTAAACACAGTATTTCAGGTAATTATAACTAAAAAGCCCCGAAAGTCCGAACAAAGTCAGATGAGATGAAGTCTGTTGCCATACAGGATGCAGGACACTGTGAGCCCCGAGGAGTCCAGCACGTGGGCAGAGACCTAAGCCCGCAGATGTGACGTACGTACACAACACCACAGTCTGCCTTGTTCAGCTACAGAGGAGAACAGGTTTTCATGTGTAAACAAGGGGCTTTTCRTTTTCCAAGCTAGTGTACAACATCCCCTTCCGATGAAAGCAAACAGAAGAAACCAGCCAACACTGAGTTAAGTGCAGAAGAGCTTCAGCTCTTAGTGAGGCAAAGCCTCGCCACTGCTTCAATACATTTTTTCCCCGGCACTTCGGTGCCGCAAATTCACATTCTAGCTGAGGACTTAGTCTCTTGGTGAGACTGTTTTCTGGAACTCAGTGTTCGTGGTGCTAGAAGCAATTATTACGATAGGGGAAATTCAATCTGTAAGGCAAAAAAAAAAAAAAAGGCTAATCACTGCCTAGTGTTTATTCACTGATTCATAACTAAGCATATGAATTAAATAATTTTGGTTGGTTTAGAGTCTGCCTTTCCCAGCAGCTTGCCTCTAAGGCAGTTGTTACGATGTCTTGGGATGAATTAAAGATGGGAGGAAATGTGACAGTAAAAACAATAACAACAAGATATGTCATGGCTGATTTGTCTTTTAAGGAAATGTCACTTCTTTCTCTCAGGTTGCATATATTTTTCAATTGCTTTTATGTTAAAAGTATCTTAGTCTGATACATTTGAGTAGCCGCAGATTTTAAACTTAATATTTTAAAACGAGATTCAGACAAACATGGATAATGGAAAGCTGTTTGTCATATGTATTACTTAATAAACCTCCCTTATTCCCATTTCTTACTATTCATCAGAAGCTAAGGCTGTGATCCTGCAAACACACATTTGAATAGTACTTACGAGTCTGAAAGCTTGCAGGATTGAAACTGCAGATACTTTCTTTCTGTATACAATGGGTTGTTGCTGTGGGGTTAGCTTCTGAGGGGCAAATACATGTACGCATATCATATAAATGTACAAAAATATATAGCTTCTACTGTTTCTGTTTTGTATTAGTAGAGTGTCTTGCAAAAATAGGCCCAAATCCATTACTGGGCTGGGCTGGGAGGGAGCTGTCTGCCCAGTTCTACAGCCTGTGGGTGTGATGTGCATGAGTACTTCTTCACATTTATGGATAAAAATAACGGTTACATAGGCTGCCCACTACATTTAGAATGCTGTTTGTTTGAAAGTTCAAACGTAGGGTCTGCARTCTCTCTCTTACATAAAATTAAACAAAACAAACAAACAAACAAAAAGACCCACACCACCTAACGAGATCGTACAGACAGAAAGTATGATGTTAACTGATGGAATAAACAGCTTTTCTGGTCTGTCCCGAGGACTCTTAGAAAACAGTACAGAAACCTGTCAGGGAATCATAGATCAGGCTAATCCGTGTTTCTCAAAACCTTCCGTTCTTGCTTTCATTGATTAGACCAGACCAATCACCTCATCTGTTGACGCGCCGATGCTATGGGATCCCTTCCCCGTTGATACACAGATTTACAGAGCTGACACCAGTGATACCAGTAGGAGTCACACATACTAATCCTCAGTGCCTTGGCAGGAGACCAGGCGATAGACTCYAAGCTGTAACTCTTTGCAAGGAGGGAATCAGGGCAGTTCCACTGAGTTCAGAAATCAATCAAAGAAATAGCGGTTGCAAAGGAAATGCACATTGAGTAGATCCAAGGATAGCATTGTTTACAGAGACTGTCATGAGAAAATCTTCAAATGTCAGATCAAGTTATTCTGAAAATTTGTATAAGGGGACTAATTTTTTATTTTCTGTCCCTTACTACTCCTTTCAGTCATTCTTGTGCCTAGTTTAAGTGTTTTCACTGATTTGACTTGAAAAGTTAGTGGTAATCAGACATTGTCACTACAATTTACCTAAATATTTTTATTTTATTTCCAGATGGAAGCTGTTAGAGCTCTAAAATTTAGGTTTTATTCTTAGAATCCTACCTCCCAAGTTTACGTCCACGTATAGAGATCTTTGTTCTTTCAGAGACAACTGTGTACGTATAATCTACCTGCATCCAGAGAGCTCAAACAGCAATAGACATATAGAAAAAAATAGCAATCTGAGTTTCAGTTTAAGACTTTTTAATTAATCTCTTATTTTTTAGAATTTCAGTTTGTCCAAAATGTCACAGATCTGTATGTATTTATCCACTTACCTAACTTTGAGTGAAAATGAGGTGTTCGCTTCATTTTGACAGCACCACCTCAGATTTCCAGGGTTATGTGAATAATCATGTATAAAGCGTACTTTTGGGAAAAATACAGGAAGTGACCCACTTAGCATCTTCTGGTGAACAAAAGGAAGGAGGCAGTACTGAAACTCAGAGCTCTCAGATTTCCTTCCTATGCCCTAAATATTCATGTATTTACAAAAGAAAATAGCATTTATTCCTTTTCAGTTAAGATTTTTTGGACAATTTTACCAACTGGGGAAAGGAACAAAAGCTTCATGTTTTTTTATGACACTTTAGTCAGGCTTTATTTTACTTTTTACAAGACAAAAGCAAGTCAGATGGGAAGTTGGGCAGAAATTTATAACACCTGAAAGCAGAGTGTTTTATTTCTGTCCCTGATTTACAATACCCAGTTTATATATAATTGAATATTTGTCAACATTTGTTGTATAGTGTATTCTGTTCTCCATCTCAGGTGTTTGTAGAGAACAATCAGTTCCCTTCTCTTCTTTGATGTTTCTAGGCTAAATAAATGGCATTCATTAATGTCCTCTTCCTAAACAAGTTGTCCCTTCTCCTGGTTGTCTTTGCAGTCTTTCTTCTACTGTGTTCTTCTTTTTTTGGAGATGGGTACCAAATATGAAGTTTAGCTAGTATTTTGTACAGTATTAGTGGGTTTTTTTTTAATATTTCTGAAAATACTTAACTGATACAATGAGGAAGTGAATTTGTTTGTTTTAGCTATTCTTTACTGGTGACACACACTCATCCTGTGACTGATCAGAACATCAGTTTCTTTCATTTCCAGTGTCAGTGTCACTTTCCAGTGATGATACCCAGATCATGCCTTATTCCTGCAATCCAGAAAGGAAGGAAGGAAGGAAGGAAGGAAAAACAGAAAGAAAGAAAAAGAAAGAAAGAAAGAAAGAAATCCCAAGGTTCTGCATTTCAGCTCATTTCTGCATCTTCAGTCCTCTAAACAGCCTCACTACTGCACTCTGGTCCATTTGTGTATTTACAATGCCTTCTACCTTTGCATTTCAGCTTTGTGTGGCCCTGCATGCATTTTGTGCAAAAATCATTAATGCAACTGCTATTAATAAAAATCAGATTTATTCCCACAGTGAATCATGAGGGAACTGTGCTAGTGATCCGTCTCTAGCTCATTTAATAATTTCCTTTTCCTACTTTCTTTTCTGCTACTAACCTGCACTTCTCCATCTCAAGCAACAATTTGTATGGGGAATAAAAAAAATACAAAAAAGAGAGAGAGATAGACATCTTTTTGTTGTTTTTTTTTTCTTTTTTAGAAAAGATTCAAATCTGACCTCAATATTAATTTGACTGGCTTTTGTGCAACAGGTACAGGTGGTATAAATACTGCCATGGATAGATTCTTTCAGTCTGCAGCTGCTGCTGTCACCTGAGGATACCTTTCTTTCACAAGTTGTTTTTGTAAGTCATTCAGCACTAGAAGGTTTTGCATTTGGTTTTGAACAAGTAAGCTTATTTTATTAGTCCGCCCAAACCCCTACATGGAAATCTTATTAAAGGAGCTGAGATGTATTTCCATGGCCCACAAGTTGCTGATGTTAATGGCAACTATACTACCACCATCAATAGAATTAACTATTGTTTTGCAATGGTCTAAATATGCCGATTAGTCAAAAGTCATCTCCAGAGTGTGAAGTGATCCTGATACACTGTGAAATATACTGGAAACAGCATACTTTTTTTAAAGAATATTTTTTAAAGGTACACACATATGTGGTCCTCATGACTTTTCTTTACTCATGCTGAAGACCAATGTGTAGGCTCTATTAGCTGTTTGTGGTAACATTTCAGTGTAGTTGCTCAGAGCCCCAAATCAGCAGGAGAATCTGGAGAAGAGGAGGACAAAGCACTGTAACAGATTTGTAAAATCCTGCTTGTTATGGTAGTTTGAGTATCACTGGATTAGTCAAATTATATTCCATGCTCATTTTGTGCTTTAAAGTACATAGAACTTTTATTTATACTAGCCATACTGTATGCACAGCAGTGCTGTGCATTCATGTCAATTCAAATGCAGATTTGCAGCACACAGAAGGTTTCAGAATTGCTTGTATTTGCTGGTCTTTCAAAATGTAGAGAATGTGCCAAAATGACTGGAAGCCAGAGGTTCATCAGCCAAGTGCTTGTCCATTAGTTGGCTTCAGCCCTTTGGGTTTGTTCTGCATTTTGTCTATGCTATTCAAGAATTAAATCATCAAAGTGGAATATAACTTCTGTTAGTAGAGTCTAGTATTTCCACACTTGGGAAATTCTTAGCTGCTTTCAATCAAGTCTACTTAAAGTATTGCCAGCAGATCTGCCCCTACCCTGTGGAGATCATCTGGTTCACTTTAAAGCTTACTTTGCCTTGTTAAAGGAAGACATCTCTTTTTCCATTAGCATTTTACTGATTCTGCCTTATCATACATCTGAGTGGATACACRTGCACATTTCTTTAACAAGAACATGCTGCTTTTTCCATGTTGTTTTGGGCATCAGACTGAAGTTCAGAATGCAAAACAAATGTGTTTATCAAAGTTTTGTGTCTTACACACACACACGCACACATAAAGATGAGAATGAAAAACATGTTTTATTACCAGATCTGAACTTCTCTCAAATCTTTGAGTTGTCAGATCAGTATATGTATTTCCATTAAACAATGTTGTAAAGTTAAAGACAAAATGCAGGATCTGTATGAAAATTTTCAAGTAGATGGGTAGGATCTTGATAACTTACAAGCATAACAGTTCACTTGGACACAATTTCTCCTTTATTAAACTCTATTGATTACCAATTACAGACAAATGAAAATACTAAACATTTCATTTTGCTCTCTTTCTCAGTGCTACAGATTGCATTTTTAAATGCAATTTATTGCATTTTTTGAATTATCATTTTTACCRTAGTATTAGAAGCCCTAGTATAGATCTTTTATGCAAAGGGCCATGGAAATACAAAATTAACTGATTTCTGTCCCCTAAAATTTAGATTTTTATTTTAATAAAATCATGTCTCCCATTTACATGGCCCTTCACACAGAGCTGGATAAGCTTTTTCCATTAAAGCTTTTAACATGATAGAAAATTATTTATTTATTTGCAGCATTTTCAGAGTAAATCCCCACACCCACTTTTCTCTACTAAAACCACGAATCAATTTCTATTGTTATCAACCACGAAATTATATTTTTGGTATTACTCAAAAAAAATCAGCTTTTGGAGTCCCCAGACCAAATGTATTCGTGTTTGTTGTTTTCATTACCAAGCTAAGCTTTGTTTTTTTTTCCCCCCCTATGAAAATAGATTTTTAGGTATTTCATTAGACTGCAACACTTTGTTTCTGCCACTGCATGGTGCTGCACGAGACTACAAATACACGGCAGGCATGCTCATGTCATTTGAAAACCTTATCTGTAGCTCATGGCCAGTTTCTCTAAGTCAGAGCACAACTAGAAGAAGCGGGAGCTATTTCTCTGATGCGTGACTGTGCTTTAGCTCAGTGTCTCAATCGCAGGAATGGGAGGACTACGGAGGGCATTTCCACAGTGCGTTCTGCGACTGGTTCCTTCTCCCTTTGTGTTTCTCCACTGCCTGGCATGGTTTCTGTGAAAAATTAGTGCTAGATGTCTGCAGAAATACTATAACCTCGTTTCAGTAGCGTTTTACAGCCACATTAAAAAGATATAAATGACCAGGCAAGATAACAAATGTTGGCAGAACAGACCCTAAATCATTCCTGTATTTCCATGTACAGTCGCAGGAAAAAAGGTTGATGTATCAGTCTCTTTAGCTAGGCTTCACTTCCTCTTCCTTGGGCTTGTTAGCATGCAGTAAGAGGAGAATTCCAGTGCCATAAACTAAAATATCCAAAGCAAAAACAAAAACAAAAACAAAAAAACAAGATATATGGGAGACAGTATTAGTTTTTAACCACAGTAACAGGTCTCCTGGGATGAAGGCAGCACACAAACAAAAACATTATTTCTTTTGAGGAAATAATAATATTCATTTTGTATTTCTTTCTATATAAACAGTGTCACAGTACAAGCTCGCAGATTTGCTGCACTTTGCAAAGAACAAATAAGTATGACAGTAAAATAATAATATAAGAAACGATGTAGACCAGTAAGAAAGCAAAGCGCCATGAAAGATGTTAGAATTTATATTTTCCAAATTATGGACTATTTGCCTTTAAAGTAGCATGTGATATTCACAGTAAAAAAGTTGGGAAAATCCAAGTAACTTCTGATATTCCAACTGTGACTCACCATCTTTTTTATTTATATATAGCAACAGCCGCAAATCCCTTAAACAATTTTCTCAATTTTTTTCACCTTTGTTAAGGTATCATTACTTAACAGAATAAATATGGTGTATGTAAGTATGTAAACAGCTCCTTTTAGAAGACAAACTTTTTTGTTTTGATAGGAATCATAAGCATGTCAGTAATGATTTTATTGTTATTCTGTTTGTTTACATTTTCATCTTTATACCTCATTCAATTTACCTTGTTTTTTGAAGAAAAGTTATATCTTGATAAAATCACACTTGCATTAAAGAATAAAGGTGTATTTGTTTTAGTTGGATATTTTTAAAAAAATGTTAGTGTTAGAAACCCAGTCACACCCTATCATGTTTCMCATATGCAGTGATATATAACATTATGTGCTTTTGTTGTTATTTTCAATGTTTCCATAAGAATATGAGCACTTACTGGTTTTATGTTTTTGCCTGCTTTCTAGTCATATGAAATCTATTTATTCTGTAAAGCTGCATTGCCTGTTGGAGCTGATTAAATTAGATTCTAGCAATGTAATTTTAAGGAGGAAAAAAACCCTATTCTAATAGCTTATTATGAATACATAAAACAATCTCAAAATCCTTTTAAGGAATTTCTTTCATTCGACAAATGCACATTTACAAGACAACAAACATCAACACCTTTTTTTCCAAGCCCCCCACAAAATAAGTGTATCAGCTCCAGCTTGAACACATAAAATTTAGCCRTGAGTAGAAGAAAATGCAGAATAAGAGGTTTGCTGGTATTTCCCAACTTGGAAAATGTGAACATGTCTTACGAAAATGCTGATGTAGTATTCTATTCCAAATTAACACAAGCACCTTTTGCTGTAGCTCTCTATTCACATTTGGCTGGGAATATGAGAAATACGGCTGCTGCATAAAGATATCATCCCTGAAGGATGATATTTGTCTAAGCTGAAGAACTAGCTACATAATAAAGCTAGAAAGGTCTAAAGAAAGAAGATGAAAAAAGAGAATCTATCATGCTACCTTTAAATCATGATAACTTCTTTTAATATTGAAAAARCAAGAAAATCTTTAGATTCTTAAATAACAATTCTCTCCATCTCACTCTCTCAATTTAATTCTCAAAAGCTTACAATTCATTCTCCTAAGTAATTTTCCTTACTTTATTAGCCTACACTCTTAGAAATGTTTAAATTTGTATGTGGACCATATTACAGTTTTGGTTAAATATTTCCTTTTCTGTTCTGACTGCAACATTTTCATGCTGCTTCCCAGCAAAAAGCTATGATGGAGATGTCCTATCTTTTCATTTTAATTACAGTGAAAATGAAGTGGATTATATGGGAGGGAAAGATTTTCTTAGGTGTTCAATAATATATTCTCAATTATTAAACATTCAGTAAAGGAAAGTGAGTCATACTGCAGGAGCATGTAAAACAATGTCTAGAAGCACACCAGTGTAACTACAGCCCATGGCATGAAAAAACTTTCTGTTTTCTTCATGCAACAACTGTAAAACAACACACAAAATTAAGTACATTCTATGATATGTGTCTCTCCAAGGAGTGACCAAAATTGATTTTGACAATTATAGATTGAATTCCAAAAAAACCATCATTCCACTTAATGTGTCCGTGTTACATATTTCCAGTAATCAAGGAATGAGTTGCTATTAAACTAAAGTGTACAAGTATCAACATTTATCTCTGTCAGTATTTGTTATTGACGCAGGATCAGAGAAATTTGGTCAGAGAAATATCGATCAATACAAGAGGAGTAAAGAGGATCTTAAAGTCTAAAGCATTTAATTCTTTAGGCTTTTACAGATACACGCAGGGGTTGATTTGCAGAGGTGTTAAATGCTAGACTTATTAGTTGAAGTCAATGGGATAAGTGAACGATGAGTGTATCTGGGAAAGGTTGGACATGTATAGTAGTCTTCCCACTGATTTCAAGGTGGAGAGCAGAAACAGATCATCTTATTGGCATTAGTGGAACTCTGGTGCCTTGCTCTATGACTTTTTAAACTGTAAAGCTGAGAGACTGGCTGGGTTATCAWCCTGAGACACTGGAGATGACAGTTGAAATCCTTTTTGTTGCTGTTTGGTGGTGTGATTTTGTTTCAGTTTTGTTTTTTTTAACATACTCCTTTTGTAACTAGGTGTTGAAAAAGGCAGGGTTTTTTTTTTTTTTTTTTTTTTTTAAGGATTTGATTTAATAATCAGTTTGAATATTCTAGCAAGATCTATTTCTGGAAGGAGAGACATCCACGTCCCCCACAGTGCTCCATTATTGTCTGATCTCAGAAGCATCATAATTTCTAAATATCGAAGCTATTTCAACTGCAGAGTGGTAGTTATAAAAAGAATAGGAGAAGCTGAGCTACAGGTATAGGGAAAAACACATAAGAAATTATGTTGCACAACCAACTTCTTTGTCATTGTAGGTTTTTTTTTTCACATAAAAACTAGGAATATTTGTAACTGTAGTCTGCATGACTGAATTATTCTTGCCAATTAGTTGCTCTGTTTGCATTTTCTTGTCCTTTCTCTTCCCTCTTGCTTGTTCTGCTTCTCTTTTCACTCTTCACCTCTTCTTTTGATACTTGGATTCATATCTTTCTTCTTTCTTTCTACCTGCCTACCTACCTACCTACTTCCTGTCTTCCTAGAGCCTTTCTTCTCCACTAGGAGTCCCAGTCATTTTAATTGGTTCTGACAGTCCTCCCTGACAAATATTTTTTCTGCATTCCAAGGGCAGCTCTTATTTCGGCCCACTTTTATGTATCCTGTTCATTAATTCAGACAGTAGGACTTGCATCTTGTTATTTCCCATTGCTTCCACATGTACTCGCTTTCCTCTTTGTAGTGGCAGCAGACTCCATGCAGTAGGACTCATAAGATTTTGCATAATGTTGGACAGTTCCTCGGGACACCACGTCAAGTTCTCAAATTTTGCCTCAGCTATGTAGCCTGAAGGAGATTCCTTWTTTGATTTAAAAACAGCATGAATGATCTGAAAAATCATTGGCATACCTCTCAGACAGGAATCCACAAAAAAGTTTTGAGAATTCATTCAAAAGCCCTACACAGTAATAATCAAATCTGACTGCCTGATTAGGCTTCTAGCACTATAAGCAGGCAGTTCAATGGCAGGTTTTAGCACAAGCCAGAGGAAACTGTGAAGACTCAGTATTTGTGAAAAATTATACTTCTGAATATGGATTTGGATGCCTAAGTTTACATAATCAAATTGGAATCCATGCTTTATATAGTGTATATAGTGATTATGAACCAATTGTTTAGTTCTTTGTTCTCATTTCTTTACTTGAGAGGCTAGTATCTAATGTAGACTTTTAATAGATTATACTGGCAATTATCATTTTGATCTAGAAACAATAGTCCTTGCTGTGCCAATTGTCATGTTGTTGCATACCAAGCTACATACTTGTACCATAAAAACTGTGTTGGGCCATTCATTAATTCATAACAATTACCTAAGACTTGGTATTAATAAAGTTTAATTTTTAATGGTATCTTGTGTCCTCTTTTATTGCTATATGTGAAAAATATATTAGCTATGCACCTATCATAAAGATATCCCTACAGGTGATAGTGGAGTGCAGTGATGGCCACCCACTAGCTGATGAGTGCTTGGGCATATCACCTTGGGCATACCATTTCCAGTCCTCTGAGACAGGTTTAAATGAATCTGCCCAAAGGGATAACAGAAAGATTGGCAGAGGTATGGCAGCACCGAAGAAGCAGCTCTGCGGAATCTGTATTTTGCAAGCTTGTTGAAAATCTGGCCATACTAAATACATGTTGAGGGAGCGTAGACAGTGGGTGGAAGGACTTTGGAAGAGCAGTCACTGAGGCTTAGCAAGCTCTGCAGTCAGTGCATAGATGAACTCATGGAAAACTTACAATAATAGATGATCATTAAAAACTGGGGGTGAAGGGAGAAGATAATGAAACAAAATAAAACTAACCAAAGTTTCAAGTAAAAATTAAGTCTGGCTTTTTGTTTTTGTTATTCATACATTTTGTTTTCAGTAACAGCAGTGATCCAGGCAATTTTTGTCTGAAACATTAGCCTGGCCCAGTAGGTGTCAGATTAGATATACATTACTCTATTATCTCTGTATACTACTCTGCATCAAAGGGACTGTGGAGAWGAGGCTCATAAGGGAGGGAGAATAAATAAAAGATATCTCTTTTCAGTTTTGGAGCAGCGCTTTTACCATTAAGAAAAATCAWTAAACTGGATTGACTGCATTCAGTAGGGAATATTACTATTTCCCATAATGTATCTAATGCATATCATTACCAAAGTAATCACATTATTATCTGCCCCTGCATTCCTACTTGCTTGCCTAGGCATAAACCCAGAATTGTTTGCAATGTTGTTTTTTCTCTTCTTCTTCAAAACTGCTGCAAATTGTATTTCTTCCCAGTTTCTTTATTAGCTGTTAGAACTGCTCAGTACCTCTGAATTTAAATTAGTGTTTCCCCCTTCTCCATTTCTATTTTACTCACATTTATCTAAACCAAAGCTGTCATTAACTTGAAATCTGGCTTTTCTTATTCATATTCTGTCATAATGCCATCTTTCCTAGATGTATTATCACACACACAATACCATGAAATGGCTGGGAGATAGAAACAGAGCATGTCCTTCATTCTTTCAGACTTCAGACATATTAAGGATCCTGCAGTGAAAGGGGAGGGTTAGCAAAGCAACACTGTGATACCCAAAGGATTAAAAGTGAACAAAACTTTTAAAAATGTCCAATGATGACTGGACAAACATGGGGAAAAAAAAACCACATGCACACAAACACACATTAGGGTGGTCACAGAAAATTGAGAATGGGGATTAAAGAAGAAAAGAAGAGAGAAAGAATTCTTGGAAGTGCAGAAGAAAGTAATTAGAGCTTGTGAAACCCTGAGTGATGCAATCAAACCAGGGCTATTTACATTGAATGAAATATGAGGGTGTGATCTTGGTATTAATTCACAGTCTTGGCCCCCACTCTCTAGCCAATTGGAAGGCATTTTTGGCATCAGGTTTGTTCCAAATTTCAGGAAATATTATGACTTTTTTATGCTAGTGAATAAATCATTAATAGTAGCAATCTAAAATAATGTAATGAGAAATACGAAGCACTGCTAATAGTTCTATATAAAACAGGCATGAAAATTTGCTATGTAAGGGCTGCAGCCCTGTTGCTTGACGGAGATCCAAACTTTGGCAAACAAGCCAAAAACTGGAAATGCTTTTGCAGCCATCACACCCATCATGCCTGGGGAGGACACTCCATCTTGAATGCTGCCAATAAATTTCTGCATTTGATTCAGTTATTTTAAAGGTGAACTGCAAAAGAGAATTGGTAAGGGAGTAAAGCTCAGAAACGTGTTGAGCAATGTCTTAAGACTTGCATGGCCATTCAGCACATGTATGTTTTTTAAATAAACCTTTACGTTTCTTTTTCTTCCTGTGACATGGTAACTGCTCAACTTTCAAAGACATTTTAGGAAGTACATATTCTGACATCACAGACATCACTAGCGTAGAGTTGCATGAGACTGATGCATGATGATCCTGTCAAATTCTCAGCTGATATAAACTGTCATGACTTCACTGATTCCCAAGGGCAAACACTGATTTGCAGCTGGTGATAATCAGAATCACAGCTGATGCACTAACACTGTGAAGTAATCCTGTGAAGATCATTACTGCTACCTGCTATAATTATACAGCTGAATTTATTTACAGCATTTTTATTTGTTCAGCAAAAGACATTCAGTCATAATCATTATTCCATCATCTTTATAGTTTCAAAACATTTTAATGGATAAATAGTAGGAAAAAAAAAAAGCTTTCACCAAGAATTCTGTTAAAAATAACACCACCAACAACAACTTCCTCCTATCCCTTCCCAAACTCAGCAATGTCAACAAGATATATTTTGGTAGAGTAGTACTTTGTACATAAATGTCCTGGTGTAAACTGCATTTTAACCTGACTGGAAAACATGAAGAAGTAAGAAGGATGTCATTTATAAACAGACATGAAAAGATCAATATGAAATTTTAATCTGACTGGAGTCAGAGGAATTTTACTGTTAATCTCAATGTTGTCACATTTTCTGTGCAATTAAAAAAAGTATTTCTCATGTGGACCAAATAATGATTAGGTTTCTGTGAAAATCCTGTAGATTTCAGAATGTTGCTTTCCAATTGTTGCTCTCTCCAAAATTTCCTCACCTCACAAATCTCATTTTGCACTTGGCTCATGAGTCAACCAAATCTTAACAAAGTCTCATTCAAAATCAAGAGGCTTTATCTGGTTTGCTATGTCAACAAAAAAGCACAAGTTAGCCAAAATGTATGGACTGCTGAGATAGATTATAGTTGAGGATCTGCTGGAATGAGCATTAGATTAGGGCTAAGTCCTACTTTGGCTGTATTTCCTCTGTGAATGTCAACGTTGCATTTGTTATAATGTGCCTCAGCTCTATCACATGGGGACCCTTACAATAAAAGAAGAATAAATTCAGTATTTGAGAAGTGCTAAATTCTTGGCTGTATAACAAATATTGAATACAGGAAAAAAAAATGGACTGAATTGTGAGCTGAAATTGGAAACCATATCATCCAACAGTGATCTAGGGATTACAAAATACCTYATGTACTAGTTAATAAGGGTATCTTGCTGGAACCCATTTTTCCTCTGGCTTTCATTAATGACCATTGATATAGGCTTCAATGCAGTTCATATTTTTGTAGGCATTACATACATACATATATATATATATATATATACACACACACACACATATACATAAGTAAAGATCTGAAGTTCCGAGCACTGTGCTTGTTTAGACAAAAAAGAGAGAGAGAACTATGAAGAAACTCAAAGCAAATCTCACAAATATCACTCAGCATGACAGACTTGAGAAAAAATCTAGTGGTGATTAAAATATGATATTTTCCATTAATCACACAGTCCATTGAATAATTAATTTAGATTATTAGCTTGAAATGCTCTAATGAGCATTGAAATGCATTTAAAGAAGTACTGTATAGACAAAAAAGTGCACCTACAGATGACATCATAATAACTTATGGATATATTCACTTTGTATACAGCTCTGCAGTATATTTCACTGAACAGAGTTGTAAAATAACTCTTTTTCTCAAATCACTGAAATTAATGTCTGAGATTTTTTCAATGTCCCCCCTATCAAAAAAAAAAAAAAGGAAAAACATGTGGAAAGAAGAACCTACATACATTTGAATAAAACAGAAGATTGTATAGAAATTAACCTTTTTCACTTTGAGAACATTTCACAGCAATATTTCACTCAGTTTTCAAAGGGAGCTGAAAAGAGGCCAGAGCAAAAAATGCTYAAAAAAAGACAAATCAATGCCACTTTTCACTGTAATTATGTGAAAGCTGTATAATTTCAAGGACCAGGTTAAAATGTGATCAAGGATATTCAGCTGCTGGTACAGATCTAGTCGGTCTGCCCTTGCAAGTTTGCTTACAGTGCAAATGTCAAACTGGTGATAGTTAATACCATTTGAGTGGTTTGGCCCAATTATTTTTGTGTTGGTCCATCGGCAGTTAGAAGAGATGCAGCACAGCATTTACATTGTAGTAATCCAAGTGAGAAGAATAGATTTTGTATTTTGCTTTGCGTATATCTTCTACCATATGAAATAGATTGGATAGATTGTAATAGATGAAAACAAATGCAGTGTTTTATAGAGCATATCCTATCTGTGAGAAATAGTAAATTAGAATGAAAGCCCCATGAAATGAAAGCTTGAGTTAGGAGTCTTAAATCAACACATCAAAATGCACATTAACACTAAAGGTTCCTATTGGAATCTTTATTTTTCCCCGTCCCTTTTCCTTCCCTCTCCCTCTCCCTCTCCTCTTGCCCCTCCTTCTGTGAAGAATATAGAGTATGGAATTTGCAGTATCAACTCTGTTTAATAGATTTTCTAGGCTTCTTGAAGAAAATCTCTAATTGATATGATTTTTTTTTTAAGATTTGGAATACTAATATTTGTGCTGTAATTTTGAAAAACAACATGCTTCTGTTACAACAGAAACTATATATTTGCTTTCGTTGTTAGAAGATGTACATTTTTGCTGAAGGAAAAATTAACTTGTCACTTATACAAAGCAAAAGGTGGAATGAAGAGGGAGGATCCTGTTACCTATTCCAGGTGCAAAAAGCGATGCAGTCAAAACAAAATAAACATCTCAGGTAAATTCTTGTAATTTGTCACTTTAGGATTTAACTCATATTCTTGCAAAATGCTTAAGCAAAACTGGTTGGATAATGGACTGAGTCCTAGAGGTCTTACATGTTGTTTAAGGACTAAATCGGACTACAAGTTTTTAGTCGGAAATATTAACATGAAATCCCACTGAAGATATTAATATGAAAGCTACTGAGGATTATATAGACTAAGGCATTACTCATATACAGCTCAGCATGAGGGAAGTTTAGACAAGGTTTTAGTTAAGAAGAGTTAAACTATTCTTCGCTTTTTCAGACGTGCTTTAGCGGCATTTGCTTTATGCATTGGACTGAGGGAGTTGTGGTGTACTGGCACAGTAATCTTTAAAACATACCCTATTTCAGTTTAGTTTGTGTGTGAATATACCAGTGTGGAAATTGTTTGAAAATAGCTTGATCTTAAGAATAAGTTAAGGCTTTGACTCTGCAGTTGTAATAAGAATCTTTTTATTACTCCAATGAGCAGATTAGGTCCACTCATCAGATGTTAGCAAATCTCATCCATGAATACGAATAACTGATTAGTTAAGACTACCTTGAAGGCCTTGATTATTATTATTATTATTATTTTTTGTATAACAGGAACAAACAGATATTCACTGCAATATGGATATATTTTTCATCTGTAACTTCATTCAACAAAACCTTTTTCTATATACACAGAATTATTTGCTTTGCCCCATCAGTTTTACAACTGTAGTCAAATACACACAAGTGTATAGCTCAGAAGATTTAGAAGTTAAGTTCTCCAAAAYCAAAGTGATTATTCTTTGCTTTAGGTCAACTAGTGACCATAGTTCCTGCACTCATTTCTGTTGAATAAATGTGGTTCATTAGGGGCTCCCGTTCAGAATCTTTTAAGCCTATAAACACTCACTACAACACTGATATGGTGTAAATCAGCATTTCTAAACTAGATTAAGGCTCTGTCAACAGCAGGCATTCCCTTGGTATTAGTTTGTCTAAAGTAATCAGATTAAATTAGGACAAGAGAGTACTTCTTTGATATTAATTTTCAAAAATAGAAGGAGCATGAAACAAGTAAGAAGGGATACTATAAACTGCATACATTTACACACCTGCATATAAAATTTCTTTTTCTTAATTTCTTTATGCTTTGCTATGGATACAAATCTCTTGCTATTACTTAAACTTGGAGGACATTCAAAAGCAACCAAACTCACGGCTTCTACTTTTCAGCCTGGGTTATATAAAAAAAAAAAAAAGAAAAGAAAAGATTTTGGACTTTTGCATGGAAAAGAATTCCCTTCCTATATGGAAGATGGCATAAAATTACGACTTATGCTCCCTCTTGCTTTGCATTCTATTACTCTGTATAAATGACTAAGCAAAAATCATAACTTTGTTCTTCTTCAATTTCTCCTTGAACAGTAATTAGGGGCAATTAAAAGTAATGAACTGGCCTATCTTCCAGGTTTAGTCTCTATGAATAAAGTGAGAAAATGAATTAATCTTGTGTCATTGTGAAATTAGTTCTGACATTATCAAACACTTTGAAATGCTAAAATGGAAGGTGTTATGTATAGTGCACATGTACACACATACATGCAAATATACATTAAAATCCCATTAAGTGCTAGATATTTTGGAGAAGATAAAAAGAGCCACATTCCTCTGATTAGTTATTACATGTCATACATGAATGTAATATGTACCGTCCAGGAAACTTGTTACTATATTCTTTGCTTTTGAGGGGTGACACTATTTGGCTGTTACTTTGCAAATAAAATAAAAGGCACCACACTTTTGCTGCCATGCTTTTGCTTCTGTACTTGTTTTGGAATTAGGGTTGCAGGATTGGAAGAGAGAAGTAATTTTGCATTGTCACAGTTAAAAATAAAGGGTGAGGACAGTTTGAGCAGAGATCTATGTTTGGCGTTCTGTACAGCATACACTTTACTATTATCACCTGCTGACTAGAGCTGTCTACAGCCTTAAAAGGGAGCACAAGGATCCACATCACRCATTTTGCAAACGTAACCTCTATAGACAATTTAATATATGTTCTTCTGTTTGCGATGATTTTTTTTGAATGCTTCTTGTCTAAATTTAGTCCACAAATTATTTGTAACAATAGTTTTTAGTTTTTTTCTTAGCAGAAATAGAATTGTCCATTTGTAACTAATAATTAAAATGTCATGATCTTAAAGTGGAGCAGGATAAAGTAGTTAAATCTAGATGCTGACAGGCTCCAACAAAATCATCAGTACAAAGATAAAGCCAGCATGATCTTCTGCTGCCATAAATTAATTTGTCAAGCAGGTTTTTAAGTGTTTTCTTTTACATTCCATGTTGCCTTAAGTTTAAATTAGGGTGATGAACAACTAACTTTATATAATGTTTACCCCTGAAGAACATAGAATTACCATTGTACCTTGTAGATCAACCCATAGCTTAATTGGATCAAAACACAGTTCTCATGTTTTTTGTCTTAGAAACCCTTCAAGCCATGAAAAATAGAGAAAAACAGCATGCTTTGCGTTGTACAGCAGCTGCAAAGTTTTATTTGCTACAGTGCACTTAATATAGCTGAATTTTTCTGTTTAGTACGATAGTGATAGCCCAATAGAGTCACGAGAGGATGCTCTTCGAATGTGAAATTCAATATTCATTAATAATTTAAAATAATTAGCTGTATTTTACAAATAAAACTTACTTTGTGGCAATACAACAAGTTTTAGAACATATAACACATTTCTTTAGGTGGAGGAATTTCCAGAAAGCATCAGCACTTCAGTTCTTTTGAGTTTTCAGAAAAGCAAGTCAAAATTTAGCTTTTGTTAATCTAGTTTCCAGATTCTTGGGAGTTATAGAGGTACAGATCTATATAGCATAGATGAAATAACCCCTCATTATTCCATGATGCTAATTTAAAAAAAAAAGTCTAAATTTTGAATCCCCTAAATTCTGAAAATTTCTGGTTAGAGCCTTCCTCCTCTTTTCATCTGCCTAAGTCCTAACTCTAGCTGGTTTTGCTTTCCACAGCTCTTGGAATTTGGGTACTTAAACAGTTTATGATCTAATGTTTAAAAGGACTGAATGCCTATAGCCTGCTTTGCAGCCGAGTCTTCAGGCAGGCAAATGCTTACCTTGGCAGTGTTTTCAAACACCTACTGAACAATTTCTTCATCTTAGTGTTTTTTCTTTTTCCGCAAGCCTCTCTTATTTTTCCTGTGCTGACATTATGCAAATCCCTCTTTGTATGTCCTAAACTATGTTTAATCTGGGTACATTAAAAACTTTGAAAAAGTTAGAACTATTTTAGCCTAAGTATTTATGCTATAATACTTCTACATATTAATTTCTTCTAACTCTACCTAATATACTTTGTCTTTCCCCACACTAAAACCTTGTCAATTCATTTCCCTAAACCATGCATTTATTAATCTTTCGAAAATACTGTTGATCATTCTGCTGCAGTCAGTAAAGTTTAAATAAATATTTTTAATGAAGGCAAGTCTTACCGAAGGTCATTATTCTTGGAAGATACATGCTATATTATATTTAATTATATATTACAAAATAACTATATCTGAAGTTCAATTGACAAACTAAAGCAGAAAATTACAGTATATTATGAAATAACTGGAATGCAAGTCCAACTGACAAAAAAATTAAAATTTAGGCTTGAAAAAACAAACAAAAGATTTCAAGATTACCAAAATAAACAATTTTGATTTWCTTTATCAGTTCTTTATTTGTATGAAGTGCACAAAGTTTGTCAAAGTTTAAAATTTTTTATTTATTTTAGAACTTTTTTGTATTTTTCTTTAAAATCTCTCATTGGCTAAGAAACTCAGCTGTCTTCTGTAGCTATGTTTGGACAGCAATGATTCAGTAAGGAAATGCTCACTCATTAGCCATTACCAACTCAATATTTTGGGAAACATGTAACAGTGCTCTATTTTCATATTCTGGTATTCTGCCTGAGATGAAACCTGAGTTTGTAGCTGTAAGAAGGACTTAAGGCACCTAGTCCAATAGTAGGAGTGAATTATTGAAATTGTAGGTGAAAAAAAATGCAAAATTGCAAGATTTTAAGGGCAACCAGTGCATTTTTCTTTTTCTTTCTTTCTTTCTTTTTTTTGTTTTTTCAAGCCTAAATTTTAAATTTATGATAGCTTTAAATGGGAATTTAATATTTAAATTTAATTTAATATTTAGAACCTTTGAACTATTTTAAAATGGTCATTGAAATAAGCCTTTCTTGTAGCAAGTAATAATTTCAGTAGAATAATTTTTGTTCAAAAATTCAAATGTGATTTGATAATAGAACAGATGAAACTACTATATTAAAAATACAAATTTTCCTAAAGACAATTCCATTCCATTTGATGCAAATTCTACAAAGCGAAAGTTCTGAAGTTTTGTACAGAGATATGTCTATTTTGACTTGCTATAACTAGTTACCTCACTGTGAACCTCTTGGGTTATGTTTTGACGTTAGGTGCCAGAAGCATTTTGGTGTGAAGGGGTATTTGCAATGGTATGAGCAGAAATTCCTTTCTCTGGATGCCCAGAGCAGAACCAAGTAAGGAATGACTTAGCAGCAGTCTTTATAGCTAACAAAAAAATAGGAAATTTCTATTAGGCCTAATGTCTTCTTCTGGTTCCCCAGCAGCTTCCCATGCTACAGTTGCTGATGATCTTCAGGAGATGTCATGGGCAACATCTAAACTACAGTTTCCCCACCTTGTGCACAATAACACGGAGCTGATTTAATTCTGGATTTGTCCAGACTGCATGTATAACAAATGAGGATTTGGAGTCACTCCTTGACCCCATGGGATGACTGTACTGCCTTATGTACACCTTCGAAACTATGCTGAGGTCAGAAGGACTGCGTATTTGAAATCAGAGCTGAAAATCCTCCAGGAAGAGTAGTCAGCAAGTGTTTCTTTTGAAAAAGGAGTTTCATAGTCAGGCCCATAAAGACTAATGAGCAATGCAATAAGGGGCAAAGCCACCCTATAAAAACTCATCAGTCAGAAAGAGCACTGATGCTAGGAATGCATATTCAAATATTAATCTGAATATTATTATTCATATTGAGGTAATTTAATTTTTCATCTGTCATGACTTATAAGTGTTGAAATACTGGTATCTTGCACAGCACCCACTTGCCTAAAAACACATTCTCTGAKTAGTAAGTTTCCAAATATGACTGTTCTTGTTATTTAAATCTTAGTTCTCCTTTTCTTGAATGTTTATTTTTGGGTTTCTAATTTTAAAAATATTGACACATGTCCAATAAATTAATAATTTTTATAAAAAGCTTTCTCATCCAAACTGCTTTGAACAAGTTCCTTTACATGGAATCTCAGTTAAAACTGATCACTAACTTTAGTGAGAGTGCTACATTCAAAGTGTAGCTAAATTAACAAACAGGCACACAAATAATCTGTGCAGTTAATTAAAATAACTTTTACTGTTTAATATTTTATGTTCGAGTCTAGAGATCCCAACTGATTCCAAGGATCTCCATCCTTGATTTCTTTTATGCCTGAATTTGCCCTGTAAATTGGGAAGATACAGCCCATGCAGGCAGGGGGACTTTAGAAAAACAGTATAGGACACAAGTCACCTAACCCACATTCCCTGCGATGTCATTACGGAATTGATAAYACAGATTAATGTAAAGCTTGACTAAAATGATCTTTTAAAATATTTTCTTTTCTTCTTCTTCCTTTCTAAGTGAATGAAGAAGTGAAATGGGGAGAAGCTGAACTGAATTTTTAAATTATGCATGTCATGGAAGTTCTAGGGTTTTTGCTCAGGTCTGCTGAACATACTGAACTTTAAATGGGGATCTCAAGAGGATATTGCCATTATTGATTCAATCTCTTGTGGCCTATTTTCTTTTTAGGTATTCTCAGGAGAGATACCTCTTGGAGAAAGCTTACTCTTCAAGAGGCCTCTCCACAGACATATCTGTGTGCTGCAAAAAAAGTGTCTAGTGGGGTCCCCTAAGTACTATTAGCCTTAGTACTTAGTTTGACTAATAGGTCTGAGCCAGAAGGATCCATGCCCCATTTTGGACTAGTAGCACAAAGCAATACAGATGGTACTGTGACCAAGGTTTCTGTTTCCTGTCCTCTGAAGACGCCTGATATAGGAATTCTCTTACTATTCTTTCCAATACTACTTACATGAAAGTAAAATGACAAAAATTAAGAATGAGACATTTAAAAAGGTGAAAATATTGAATGTACATCTAGCAAATTTTCAGTCCTATTTGTCTTTAACATTTGAAATCAGTTTCATGTACCTACTAGTGTAACAAACACATTTTTAATTCTTAAAGTCACTTAATGAACCAAAAGTTCCATTATTCACAACCTGCATGTGGTTATACATATGTTAATGCAAAACACAATTAAAAAGTTGATAAATTAATGCTATAAATGGGATTTACACTACCTTATTTTTAAGATAGGAAGTTCATTATTTAATTTTAGCTGCTTTGTAAAATAATTATATTGTATAAAATGTGCAATTTGCAGATTGGCAAATTAAAAATAGAAAGAAAGTGACTGTTATATACATTAACTTTTCAGTAAAGTATTTGATATTGTGACTTACTGAATCTTGTTTGAAATATTAATGCAAGTTGGTTTGCATGTAGGATGAGTTGAAAATGGACACAGAAAAAGAAAAGTAAATAAAAGATAAATGAGAAGAGTTTACACTAACAAGCCAAGGCAAGGCCAAATGTCAAGTAGAGTATTGGTTAGGACTCATTTAAAACTTCATTAATATCTTTGTCAATGTCTAGAAGAGAACCAGAAGCCCAATAATGGCATTTTCCAATTATGTTAGTGTTTTCTTTAAAATGATCACTAGGCTAGGCATAATATTTGGTGGAGATCAAACATGAAAAGTATCCTCAAACAAATGCATTGTTTGTTTTTTTACTTGTTCGTCTTTGGTTGGGGAGACTCTCAGCAATAGTAGGAAATTAACACAACTTTCTCTGACCCAAGCAACTTTTCCTTTTTTTTTTTTTGGTATTGCTATAACATGTTCAAGCAATAACAAAAAATACCAGGCAGTATAACTTTATTTCAAACATATTATTATCATTGAATGAAAAAAGATAGATGAATAATAAAATAACCCAGACCAAGTCTTAAGTATATTTTGACATACAAATAAAATAACAGGCTATCTTGGAGTTCAGAAGCTCCGTAAAACAAGATTTTGTGCTATCCTCATATAAGAATTATCTTTTATCATGAAGCTAATTACCCCTTTTTTGTTTTTTAATGGAGAGATTGGTACCAGAGATTCTCATCTCTGATTCCCATATGTACATCTCTTCCAGTTTAGCAGTGACTAAAATATGATAGTCATCAGGTGGCTTTTCTGTGTGATGTGAGTTGTTGTCCTCAGCTCATTTCTGTGGAGACAGTTTTTCCATATCATTAAGAAGTCTGGAATAATTGACATAATTGCCAAGAGGTATCCTGAGAGATAGCAAACATTTTTCACAGCCATAAAAACACAAGACATTGCATGTCCAAAATGCAATGGAGACAAGCTCAGAGGACCACGTTGTACTGGGTATTTCCTCACAACAGCATCCAATAGAAAAGAGAGCTCAGATAAAACAGGTAAGTAAATCACTACTTTTTAAGAGCTACCTAACTTTTCATTTGAAAGATGATTTAAAGCTTTTTTGTAAAAATCAGTAATGAGCAACAGAATATGTTATGAAATTGTTTCCATACAGTGTTCTATAGTTCCCTGTCCACCCACAACTGCAAATAGAAAAAAAAAAAGAATCATATTTATGTAGATGTTAACCTCTTTCAATGRCATATTGGTAAAAGTAGATATTACAGAATACCGATTTGTTCTTTCTGCCTTTTCAGAAAGCTAAATTATATCTTAACTTAGAGCAGTGATTCATTTAGTATCATTAAACTGATAGTAGATGCTCCATTCATGCCCTCTTTGCCCAAATATATATCTTTTGTTTAAACATGAAGGGCCGACTAGCTTAAAAGAGAGGCTTTTGAGTGCGATGACAGATACTGAACTAGCCCTTTGACCTGTTCAGGTCACATTCAGCTAGAGTGAACCTCCTCTGACATTTGCCTTTCAAGGTTTAATCACTTAAAGGAAAAAAAAAATACTGGAAGTTATTTTTCTTCTTGTCTTACTGATGTGGCAGTCCTGTTCTTTGTCTTTAGCACTTCTCTTGCACACTTAGGCAGTTCCTCTCCACTAGAGGGCTAACAAATTTTTGATCTTTTCTGATTGGCATGGGAAGATTTTGTGAACAGAGCTCCATGAAAATATGTACAAAAATGTAACATTATATCATAACATAATATTTTGCTATAACCTAATATAACATCATTTAAGATATATATTAAAAAGAACTATTTTATCTTGATCATATATTAAGGATCCGTTCTTCTCACAATTACTCAATTTTCAGGATCCTGTTTTTGGCACAAGCTCTGAGTACTTTCTATGAATGGTAATCAATGCACACAACGAGCACATGCCCAATCCAAACAACTCCACAGAACTTATTATGACTTTACCTTGAACTTCTTTTGGAGAAGGGTATTTGGAAGCAACTTTATATTCTTACAATACTAGGATTTACAGTGGACAACAGCAAATCCAGCACGTAGTCCTGAAACTTCTTGTGTTCAAGAGACTAGACTAACAATATTGACAGGCAATGAAATCTTTACAATTAAACCCAAAGTTCAATAAATGAAGCAGAACTGTGATTTATATGAGAGTTTTGTTTTTGCAACAAAAGACATTCTCCTTCTATACCAGCAACAACTGCTGGAATGTATTAATCAGACCTTAATTAGCATGGAAGAAAGGTGATAATTTACATTTATTTCAGACTGACACTTTGTACTTTATTTAGCAAATGAGTACTGTCAAGCACTCCAAACGAACCTGAGAGTGACAGCTGAGTGTCAAAAAAGTGTCTTCTACCTGCCTGAGCCTTTGTAGGAGGGAGCTTTCAGTGTGTTTATATAGGGATCATTAGACACACCTCATGCTAAGCTTTCATGAATCTTTGAATAAGAAACATTTAAAGGTCATCAGGTATGAAATATTTTATAAAGACACACTGTCATAATCTGTATGAAATGGAGATTTATACACAAAAAGGTACATTCAGGGGTGGCAAATGAAAAGGAAGCAAAGACAACGTTTGTCTGCTCAGAAGTACCTGAGAACAGTGACTGCAAGAGAGAGAAAGAAATCACGTTCACCCACCAACATGCAATTTAAGAACTATCTTTTCCCCAAAGAACTGGAGGTGGAAGAGCTGTGAGGAGCCAGGTCAGGTATGTGCCCTGGGAGGTGGGTGAGGTCTACACAAGCCATACACTGTTTTCCAATTACGGTGTGCTCTTGAGCTGAGGACTAAAGGAGAGGGCAAAAGAAAGATAAGTAGGTGGAGAAACAAGGGATGGTAGACTGCAAAGTGCACTCCAAAAACAAGTTTAAGGTCAAGAAATCTATGTTCGAAGATGTAAAAGGATGGTGCAGACACAACCAGTAAGACTACTCAAGGAGCTAGATGTGCTTCTAATTCAGACTAACAGAAAATATCTTGTATGGAAAACAATCCACAGCTGTTCTGCTTTCATCTGTTAAAAAAATGTTTCAGTTGGTTGAAGTGTCCTCTGCTGACAGAGCACAAAAGAGGGTGGATGGTGCTGAACTGGTGTGAGAAGTGCTTCTAAGTAGTAGCTGCCAAGGGAAAAATTGGCTTCCAGCACAGACATGTATGTTTTGCATCTGTCTGGATCCGGTGTCATCTCCCCATACTATCACAAGCCTAGGTGTGGGTGGCTGGTAGGCAGTTTTAGTATGCTTGGAATACCTGCTTTTCAGATTTCAGGTTTCTTCAAGGAGAACATACTGATAAAAGAGTGTCTGGAAGTGCGGATACTGTTGTTCTGTTGGTCTGTACAGGTGGTTCTCATTTGACTGCTATGGCTGTGTGTCTGTGCTGGTGGTTCTTGCAGTGAGTCTGGTGCTTTTTGGGTATGAATGAACTATTCTTTCACCTCCCAGCATCTTGTATGCATGTAATTGTTCATATGTGCAGGCGTGTGATTGCAGCTAGTAAATAAGAGACAGAGCTAATAGCTTACCTATCCTCAGATTTTGCCCTGGTGGGCCATGCATGAAAAGAAGTGATAAAAGCAAAGAAGTTGTAGGACACAGTGAGAATGGGCTGGCTTGGTGTCCACCACACTGCTTTACAAAGTTTATCTTGTCAGGATCAGGCTGCTGCTGTCCAGGATACTGTGAGGGCTCCCTGGACGCAGGGTATCTGCCAGCATCCCAGCTGGAGTTCTCAGGTGACATTGCTAAGTGTGTTCCACACCAAAGCAATGTGGATGGTCAGGAGCTGACCTCTCAAAGAATAGACAGCAACAGTATAGGTTTAATCAATAAAATTGATCAAAGGAGTCACAGTGTGTTGCTAAATTAGGGTAACCATATCAGAACATAAGCCTGCGTCACTCTCTTCTGTAAAATAACCTCAGTAATTTCTGTGACAATGATTTCTTAGGATTTCTGAAAGATGGTTTACACAACTCTTCCTTCTAATGCCTGGCTTACGCAATTCCTCTCAGACGAAGAAAAGCTAAAATCAGAAGTACATATTAAAAAAAGAAGACTGAAACACATTTTAGTTTTAGGTCAATAAATAAAAAAAAATCAATTTTATATATAAATATCTATTTGTATACATTCACACAAACTTTTTAGAGTTATTTTTTATGACATTAGCCAAATTACCATATTAGCTGGAGTTTGTGTCCATATATTATAGACTCACACTTGCTGAGATCTAAGGAGAAGGAGCGTATGCTTCAGTGCATCACTTATGCGGTGCTAGACTCTAACTATAATGCAGGTATATAGGAATGAGCAGAGGAGTGAAGGAGGCATAGGACATTTAGAATTTGACCATGTGCACAAGTTTAGACCATTGTACTCATAAATGCAATGCAAAAAGAGATAACCAGAACAGGCAATGTGCAATACTGTGATTTTTCAGTAATTGCTTTTCTAGTAGCAGGAGGAAGGCCGCAGAAAGTAGTACGTACATAACTTATGTGTTATCGGCATAACAGTCACACATAGACCTGTGGCATTTGAGATACATGAATTCTATTCCTACATGTTGATTGTATTCTCTCTGGCATGTTTATCTGGTGTTTTTTGAAGTAAAAGAAAGGGTGTAAAATGACCTTGATTTTTCTGTTCAATGTGTAGAACTGTATGTCGTGCTTTGTTCTGCATTGGTTTATCAATGCTTTTCGCTCATCTGAGAGCTCAACAGCTTTCTGCTATATACCATATGGTGTATATGAACTTCGCAGGACTGGAATTCCAGGCAATAAACCTGCAAAAGAAATCTATTCTAGTCTAATCAGCTGAGTATTTCTGGTGTTATAGAAAATAACATTTTCAGTGTCTCTGATACCTTTTATTGTGCTTGTTTTCATTTACAGATTTGTTTGTGGGTATCCTACCATGGAATAGATTATTCATGAAAATGGTGTCCTAATGAAATCAACATTCTGTAAATAATTTTAAAATAAAATATCACAATTAAAAAAAAAAGCTTCTATAGATGCTTAACATAAGACATAGCTAATTTGAAAAGAAAGACAATGTTTAAAGTTGTACCAGTAAGTACTGTTATTAAGCAGTTAAACAACAAGCATTTATAGCTGGTAATTATTGCTGTTTAAACAAAGACAAATTACTTCTTTAACAATAGAATTCTTAATATTCTGTTAGTTATACACAAGAAGTAGGAGAACCTGACTGATTGATTGTAATAATCCTAACTTAGAAATGATTCAATAATAATATTTTCTTTACTAACATGAAAAAAAATCTCCCCAACAAAAAGATAAATATTTTTTTCATTAGAATTATTATTCTTTGATAATGATCAGTATTCTTGGAAAATGAGGATTTAATATATAAACAATTAGTAAAAAAATTAAGTCAATTACCAAACAATTTCTGCATTAAATGTTAATTAAATTCAGAGGTATTTTTAATAAGATTAATATGGAGAAAACAAATTAAGAAAAAAAAAAGTCAATTTAGCCTGAGTTTAATCTATTAATCAAGAACAGGGCTTGCTTCTTATAGACATATTTATAGTAATGTTTATTGTAATAGTAAATTTAGCATTCAGAAGTTTAATTCATATCCAGAAGGTTTGAAAATTCAGCTAAACATGTTTTAGGTAGCTGAACACAAGTAAGATACATATTTCAATGCAAACATTAAAAATAAAATATCAACAATATTCCTTTAATCTTAACAAAGTGCTGAATTAAGGCTTTCCTGTATTGGCTTATATTATATTGAACTGTTTGAAATAATATGCACCTTTAAATATGCAGTAGCATAGAACTTCAGTTCTTCAAGGTACTGAAAAAAGGAAAGGCAAAAATGGGGCAGTAGAGAAATCAGTTTCTCTTTTTTATTTTTCTTCTGGTTACTAGTTTTGGTGGGGTGAAGTAGAAATAATTCACAAATGAATTCTAATTTACATCTGTGCAGAGCGTGGTTTCTCATCTTACCTTTCTATTCTAAATAAGTTAGTAACCAAAATGTTTCCTAATGTGTTGTAAATCCCAGTATGATCTTGGTTCCTGTAAAATGAAATGTTTTAGACCTTTCTTATCCATTCCCTAATAAAATTTATGCTGAAAGTCATTGTGATGTGATATAATGGTAAGAAAAACTAATTTATGTTTGGAAAAAACTCTCTTCGCTGACAGGTTCAGAGGTAGGATTCTGTCTGGGGAAGGAAAGAGGGGTTTGTTAGTTGTGTTGCCTTTTTTTTAGTATGCAGCTGTAAGTGTTAACCATTAGTTATCTTGAAGCAAAATGCTACTTGAGGAGAAAGCATTTGTAATTTTACCAAAACCTACTCAGGTATACCTGCTTCCCATACTGTGCAGACTTTGTCTCGCAGTAAAATGATGCTGTTCATAGTAGAGCTATGTCCCTTGCTTCTTATCAGAGCAGAATAGCTAGTATATTTGCGCGGCAAAGTCATCCCTTTCTTCTCTGAAGCCCGGGCCTGTCTTCAGGGAGCAGTGTCAACGTCAGAGCGGTAAGAAGACACAAGCGTCTCCAGACCACGCTGAATGTCTCCCTCTCTGTTGCTGCAGTGAGGCACCTGAGATACAGTGAAAGGATATAAAATTTTCCCTCCATACTGACTAACTACAATAGTCCTTGTGGGTGCTGAAGGTTTTTTATCTCCTTTGACTGTGACTTTCTCATTAAAATGTATTAAAGACCTTGTCAAAATTTCCATTCATTAGGACAGAAAGGGAAAGAGATTTGTGAATGGGAAAGCACCAAATCCAATGACAAATGTCCAGGCTTCTGAAACAATTAACAGTAAAACTTGCTCAAAGATTGGTATTCATTTATGAAAAGCAACGGTAACCATGGGACAGAAATGAAAGCAAAGAATGGTAAGGTGATTTGCCCAGTATCACTCAGCTCGACAGCTCCAGGGTTGAGTGTAGAACAAAAGGGCTTTGTAAACCAGCGCTGTCTCCTTGACATGCTGCTTTTCTTATATACTTAAGTTTGCTTTTCACTAAAGAACAAAAAAAGAAAACTGAGCAGTAAACAAAACCCATTGTTAAAGAAACAGTAGCTGGCTAGCTATTTTTAAATCAAATGAAAAACTTTTTGGATAAATTTAGAACATTGAGTACAATATGTCTGATTTCCAAAAGGAAAAAAAAAAGAAAGCTTTTAATATGGTGTCACATTAAATATCATTTGAATAATGAATAGGGTTTTTTCTTCAGCTTGAATTTTATGAAAAGAGAGTAAAAGGCCACTGTGCCAGATTGTATGCTTGGTTCATTTAGTTATCAGTTCATGTAACATTACTATAAGATGAGGACTGGAGGATTTTGGGGGATTTAGTGAGATTACTTCTTGAGTTGGGGAAAAGACACCTGCTGATAGAAGAAAAATTCCATGAACAGAAGACTGTATACGACAAAAAGAGAAAGATTGAAAGAGAGGGAAAGTCACTGCTCAGAGCTAAGGAACTATGGATGGAGTGAGAGACTGCAGCAAGGAGCAGGAGCTGCCAGCCAGGCCTCCGAAAATGGGTGAAGGATGGAGGGAATTTCCTGAGGACCAGAAGGGAATGGGGAGTTTGTCACAGCACAGAAGGTGGCTGGAAGCAAGGACGTGCCCTGCACAGACATGTCAGCAAGGGGAAAAGTTGTGTATGAACTCTTTTTTCGTCCTGTTCTGTCTGCCCTCACAGCTTTAAGTTTTCTCTATGTAGACTCTTAAATACTTTGTATTTTAGTTTTCTAAAATCAAGTTTCTGATTATAAATGCCTGACCTTAAAAACCCTTTGTTTTTGTCTGGGAAGTTTACTGCAGACAAAAGCATAGAAAAATTTACATTAAAACTCTGTTTGGCCTGGAGACCTGTTATAAGCATTAAAACAAATATACTTATTAAAGGAGATATAGATAGGGTAGCACAGGTATTTATTTCTTGCTAAATTATATATAATATTAATGAAGTAGGAAACCTGAAAATCTTATTAGCTAAATTAGCAGCTGGTAGACAATGGGTCTTGGAAGAAAGGAGAGATACAATCTAATGAGAAAATTATATGATTACAAAGAAATTTAGCATGTCTAGAAGAATGATTGTGGAGCTATGAAATGGGTTTCAACCTCAGAAAAATCAGTGGAAAGATTTTCTGAAATGTACACTAGATAACTCCATTGTGTGTGTGTGTGTGTGTGTGTCCCCATAGCTTCCAGATGAAACATAGCCTTCATATGGATCAATATTCAAATATAAGCATCTGTGGTGAGGAGGAGAGTTTAGACAGAAATGGGAGTTGTAATAAAAGTATAGAAAACACTGACCAGTCTGAAAAGGTGGACCAAGTCCTTAAGCCCTTTTCCAATGCTGTGAATAATAGGCAAATTTTTTGATATACTCTTCAATATCAGAGTATATGATATTCAATAATAGTTCAGATCAGTTTAATAAAGTTAAGTATAATAGTTTCAGGGTGTCACTGAGCTGACTTCACTTTACAGGGAGAGGATAGGCTGGTGATTCTCCTTATACAGGTCTGAAGATCTCATATATTCAGTACTGAATGTGTATCCTGTGGTCTCTCTGAATATCTCCCCACTGCTGTGTTTTTTCTTCATACCTTTATATCTCCTTCCTTCTGATCCCATCTTGTGGATGCATCTGGTCCACTAGTCTGAGCTCTTCAGTGAAGCTGGTGTGTGGGGCTTTTGAGTCAGAGAGTCTGTGACGTGGTACAGCTGCTTAAGAACCACAAAAGGGGACAACCCACGAGCAGCAGTCTGGTGCTGAGTTTTGTCCTGTGTCGCCTGAAGGAATCATAATCCTCATGTCATTCCCAATACAAAACCATAGATGTCAAAACACTCTGTTACATGGGATCTCACACACGAAGAGAGAAATAAGATGTCTGCTTAGAGAGCAGCTTACACAGACAACAGCAGGGTTCACCACTTGTGATCATCTGCAGCCACCAGAACAACTTTGGATAGCAGACTTCAATCTCCTTGAAGCTAAAATTCATTTACACACTGTATATGCATATAGACCGAGTCATACTGTTAAAGAAATAAGGCACACTGGCAGTTACTACCCCTTTCTCACTGATCATACCTAGAGTATTTATAATCTGAGTCATGTCTGGTGGTGTTTACTTGGTGTGGTAGAATTATACCTTATATCTCTTGAGTATAATCTTCCTATGCTTTCTTAGGCAAAAGGAAATGCCCACCTGCTCCTGCCTTTTCAGCAGAACAGAAAAGAGCATATGGCCTATCCCCCAGTATGGCTAAATAAAGGCAGCAGTCTCGAAGGCTGGTGGTCCAGAATCTTTCATAAACATAAAATTCAACCATAATCATGTTTTGATACAACCTTCTCAGTTGTCTGTGTTTCTGACTCTGTGTTATATCAGAGGAGATTTTGCATTACATATTCTTTTTCCTATTGTTTACTTTAGAAGTTCATCCTTGTCAGAGCCATGTGATGCATGCAGAGGTTACAGCATTCCCTACAGAATTCTTCTTGCTGTAGCATGTGTACTTCAACAAAGCAGGCAGAAATGGGGGATGCCTCATCTATAAGTGCAGAAAAGGTGGTTATAGATATGTGGGGGAATACACAAACGGTAAAGTTTAGGTTGGTTTGTTTGTGACTCCTTTTGTAATTTATGGAACTGCCTGAAAGTTAAAAGTTCCACTGATAGATTATAATCTAGCGGACAGAGGCAGATATTGATCCCTGGATATGCCTACAAAGTCTTCCTTTCATGTTCTCAGCAGCTCTGGCCTCCCAAGAGAGAACATGTGGTTGCACGAGAGAATAATGCCTGAAGAAAGGCCCAGGCATGGTTTATGTATACAACATCTAAGTATATAACTACAGATATCATTTTCTTTGAGTCACTTTGCAGTTTTCACAGAATCACAGAATCACAGAATCGCTGAGGTTGGAAGGGACCTCTGGAGATCATCTAGTCCAACCCCCCTGCTCAAACAGGGTCACCTAGAGCAC
>NW_020451048.1:218179-342991 GCF_003343035.1 Apteryx rowi | reverse complement strand
GCCTGTCTTTCCTAAAAAGCACGTAGCCATCCATGACAGTTTTGTTGCATTAAAATGTAACACAGACAAACTTGTAAGAAGTACATCTTTATTAGACATTTTTGGACATCTGGATTATGCGCTGAGACTTAACAATTTGTGATTTAATAACATAGCTTTAAGTATCTTTCCTGAGTTTGTAAGATCTTTCCATAAGAGATAGTGTGTCAATCATTTCCAGTTTTATTCAGCTTATAGATGCTGTTCCAGGGAGACCTTGAACAAAAATATGGTAATACAGAGGAGGGGGAAGGAGGAAACGATAAGATTTGGAATTCTAAACATAATTTAAATTTTCAGAGAAAGAAGATGTGACTCAGTTTGTACCTGCATCCTGCAAAAGCTCAGCACAGCTTGCCCGTCTCTTCCTTTGGCCACTACCAGTTCATAAAAGTTACTAGATTTTTTTTGGCATGACTGCCAACATACTCTGGAGAAAACAGACAGGTTTTGATGCATTTGTTAAACAATCTACACCGATATCTGTGGCAAATGTTCTGCCTCTCCACTGATGTCTATGCAGGATGGTGAAATCCTGACTTCAAGTTCAAATCAGATTCTTACCAGTACTGGGTTCACTAGATAACTAACAAGCTATCTTCATAATCAAAACTCTGTATGCAATGGTAGGTTTGTACACTCTTCAGGTATGCAGCTTACTTTTGATTGAGAGCAATGCAAACTTCTATGGACCTTTCAGTGTTTTATGCTGTTACCTAACTGGTAGAATCTTAAAACACAGATTCAGTCCTAACAATAACTAAGATTCAGCCAGCTATGAAAAAGCTAGTGAATGCCTCTAGCAAAGAACATGTTTTCTTTAACAATTTCAGAAAAACTAATTTCCCTGCCTGGAAAGATAAATAATGAAAGAAAATGGGAATCCACTTAGATGTGAAAGGATTACAGACGAATGTGCAGAAAGACACTCAGGCTGGGAACAACTCTAAAGTGGAAGAATTTGTGCTCCTGAGAGTGACTGAAAGCCACTTCTGTCTGATGGAAGAAAGCTAGATTTGTTTTCTTCTGTGTTTCATTTAATGGAAAACAAAAGGATAGGACATTCCTTTGTTTAATGGAAAAATGGAAAGATGACATGAGATTTCACTCTTAGTTTACTATGGCTGAAATGCTATCGTTTGCAGGAAGAACGACCAGCTCACACAGAAAATGAATGGTGGAAGAACCTCGCAGACTTGCAGGGTTTTGAATGAACCTTCTATTACAATTTTTAAATTTCATATATGTGTAGAAAAAGATACAGTTAATCTAAGAACTGCAATATTCAATATCTGAGTTAAAACTCTGGTATTAGTCTTTCGAAACATTGATTCTTGGCCGATCACTTGCAGAATACAGAATATAAACATTTTCTGAAGAAAATGGCTAGCTATGCTAGAATTTATGTTCAGGGCTTAAATAAGAGGCAAAACCATTGAGAAGACAAATGATAAAATCTCAGTAGCAACGATGCTGTGGAAAATGTTAGCTGTGGTTTCAGTAGAAGGCCTTTCATGGAGTCTGTATTTGTAGTTCCTTGGGAATGTGCCACACATGCACCTGACTAAGAGTGTCACCATGTACCTTCTGGTGTCCCTGGTTTTCGGGGCTTCTGTACCTCACTAATTCTGTTCATTGGAATATACTTTTCATACTATGACCATTTAGCTGTGCTGTTGTATATAGAAGAGCAGAGTCACGGCTCTTGTGCCCTGCTTGAGGGGCATCAGCATGATATGGTTAGGGTGTTGTTGTTTTTTTCCCCCCTATCCAGTTCAAATAGGTAAGGAAGGATAATAATAGAATGCTTTCTTTCATTTTGTGCATGGGTATAGATGAGTATAACCATTAATCTAGCCCTATATAACAATGAGAACTTCCCAATAGGGGTGAGAAGCAAAATAAAATGGTATGAAGGGCAACCCCCCACCCCCACCCCAGATATTCAGAATTCTTCCTGTTTGACAAAACTTCACAGTTAAATGGGAAAAGAACTTTTTTTTTCCCGTGATAGAGAACTTAATCTGCATTCATTTTTAAGTTGTCTAAACATTCCATACTGTCTAGACCCCAGGAACCAAAATAGTACAAAGTACCTACTGTTGATAAGATTCCACAGTGTTTTTTCACCAACAGTGTAATAAAAATGTTGTTGCTAGGCATAGAGCCTCATATACATTTCTCCTTTATTTCCTTCCCTCCTCTCTCCAAAAGAGAAAAGAAGGAGCAGTCAATTTTTATTACCTTTGTTTCCTGATTTTATGAGCAGCACAGGGGACATGCAAATGAAAATCTATTAAAACATCTTCAGCAAACCATATACACTACACACATATTTCCAGTAGCATGTTTTAATTGTTCCTTTTTCATTTCTGCAATATATTTTTACAGGGCAGTTATAACTGCAGTTGAAAATTAAAAAAAAAATCAATACAACTTGCAGCTACATTACACTAGGGTGTGTTATTTATGCATTTTTTTCTCAGATTTTTGAGAAGCAGTTTTTCAGGTATGTACTCTGCTACTCATCACCTACCTCCAAACTCTGGTTAGATATTTTTAAATTCAGGCATCATATAATCAGAATTTGCAGGTGGTTCTCAGAGAGCTTTTTCCCCTCTAGCTAGCTGTGGAAAGGACAATGCAATTAATAACAGATGGTATGGAATGACCACGTCCTTGAGAGAATGCCTTCTTGGCACCTCCTGCTAATTGTATCACATATAGCACAACTAAAAGCATTATAAATCTGAACTGGGGGACATTTTATGCAAGAGCTCTCCTTCTTTTCCAGACGGCAAATTGCTCAGTTCTTGAAATATCTATAACCTTGTGACACCCAAGTTGCATTAGCTTAATTGCCTTTTTTCTTTTCTTCCTCCCTCCTCTTCCTTTTTCTCCCTTTCTTTTTTTGTTTCCTGGGTCTGTAAGAGCAGTTCAGTTTTGTTAGTCTACCTGTATCACTGCTAGGAATAAAGGACCTGTACTTGCTGGCTTATATAAAATTTTGTTGGGTACGATCTGCAAACTTATTGGCAATTTGTCCTTTATAAAAGAGCTTTAAAGCACTTTCTGTAATTTCAGAACATGGGAGGAAATGACTAAATGTTGAAGGAGTTTAATAAATGTCTGGAAGAGCATTCTCATTAGCTATGAGCTGGAGTGATTTTCAGATGGATCAACAGATGTACCCTGTTCTATTTCTGAATGTAACTACCATGATCCAAAAAAAAAACCCAAAAAAGGTCCCGATGCTCTGATGCTCAAGGAATTTTTCTTTCACATAGTAATAAATCAGTAGCAAGGAATTTTGGTGGGAAAAGTAAGAAAGGTTTGCTGAAGTCTCAAATAGCCTAGTGCCTTGTCACCATATGGGGGTAAAGAAGGGCTTCTGCAGAGTTTTTCTCTGTTGGCAGCAGGTAAAGGGGTGGACTGCTTCTCAAGAAAGTTCTGGTGGATTTTTTTTGTTTTGTATCTACTCACGTGATTAGCTTACATCTTATTTTTGGTTTCTGGAGACTACATGAAGTCAACTGGAGTATGTTCATAAAACTACTTGCTGGAAATATTATTTAAGGTACAGAATGATGATACTGCTGTACATAGGGAATGGTATCCACAGCTGTAAGTGCCCTGTCACCATATCATTGCTTTTTAGACCTCAGGCATCTCCCTCGTTCTCCTTCTGTCTGTATGGAGATGGTGAACTGAGAGAGAATTGGTCCTTGTGGGATATTTCAGTAAGACAGAGTAGAGTCTGAGAGTGATTATTCAAATTCAGCTTGGGTCCGTACCTGCAGAAAGGTGTCAGATCATTGTAACTCATTCATCAGACATCTGTCATATTCTTTGGATATCTGTTTTTCCATGTCAAATGTTGCAGAGTGATCTGGAGAAAGGAGGTCTGCCCTTGACAAGAGTAAAAAATAGTGCAATCTCTTGAGGAAGACACGCATTGAACTGGGAACTAGGACGTCTGAATTTAGTCCCATTTCTGCTGCTGACTTTCTGAATGACCAAAGGCAATTTGCTTCACTTGTCTGTGTTTTTTGTTCCTGGTCCATATTCTGGTCTCTTTTAAATTTGCAAGCTCTCAAATAGCACCAGTCTTGGGGGCTAAAGCACCCGAAAGCACACCCTAAAGTATCCATGAGTTTGCTTTTGGCAAACTCATCTGAAACTTTCTTGTTACCCACAATGTTTAAATGAGTCCTCTCGTATAGCTCTGTGAAAAATCATTGTTGCCTAACTTTGCACCTAAATAAGTCAATGATAAGATCCCCACAGGTTCATTGAGAGATGTCAGGAAGAAACAAGGCTAAGTGGTCGAAGTCAAATAAGAAAACAATCATATGAGTAGACAGTATGGAAATTAACTAACTGAAGAAAAGGATAAGAACTGCTGGAATGGCTTACTTGATTGTACAATAATGGCTTAAATCTTAGGATAATAATTTCTACCCTAAGACATCGTCTTTGGAATTTACACATTTGCCTTATATGTTTGCCATTTTATTTCATCTTGATGGTGTGTTCTGAAGAGTCTAATGTTGGCATCATAAACCTGTCATTATTCACATACCTGGATATGACCCCTTTAATTCAGAGGGAGACTTGGGCTTGCAAAAAGTGCAGGAATGGATGTAAATCATCAAGGATGCTATTTAGTCCCCTAAGAGTAATTATGTCAAAACTGTCTTTATATGAAAAATAGAAAGTAAAAATGACATAATGAAGTTTTATAGACTGATGCAAAATCCCATGTCCAAATGGGCTAAATATCCTGTAATGACAAGTGTGTAATCTGTATACTTTAGAATCTATGACTGTTCACTGGCACATGTAGCAAAGGAATCTATTTTCCAATAGTGTTAATTTCTATACAGAGCATCAAACAGCTACACAGACAAGTGTATCCATCCCCCAGCTGACAGAATGTCTGCTGTAATCAAGGATAATTTTCTAATTTAAACAAAGAAATGAAAAAACAGAAGACTTTGTTCCCTCCCTAAGTGCAAAAGATTCTTAACATGGCACTGTAGAAAGGATATACTTACCAGGCACTGACTTCCTTTTCTGTAATGCAAAGATGATAGTATTTTATGCTGTTAGACTAGATTCCTTTAGGTGCTAAACTGCTTTGATCTTAGGACAGAAGATATTAGGATCCAATGGCTCGCCACTGGCTGAAATGAGAAGAACCTGCTCTAGCCTTGTGCTGCTGGTCCTAGCTTTGTACTCCATCCTGTTCTTCATGCTGGTCCTGGCAGCAGTTAGACCTTTCTTTCAAAGAGTTCTGCTGCTGAACCTGCAGAAAACCAAGCTTACAAACATCAATAGGGCTTATTCAAAGGGTGTGTTGGGGGGCGGGGGTGAATGTAATAATATGAGAGAAGATTTTGAAGAAAGGCAAAGCCAGTGGAAAGCAGGAAGTGGGAACATGCAACAAGGAAAGCATGGGCTAGGAGAGAGGTGGGAGTCATACCTCCCTCTTCTGATGGCAGGAATCTTTAAGATTGTTTCAGCTGTATTGAACAGTCACCCCAATAGCTGGCATCCATGCAATGTGTTAATGTCTTTATTGTGTGTTATGTATGTTGAATATGTATATGTACCATTCCCTAATTTTTCATATGTGTTTCAGGCATCATATAGTCAGAATTTGCATGTTGAAAGAAATACATGCTGAATGTCACTACTAAACTGCCACCTCTATCTGTGCACCAAATGGTATATTTCCATAGCTGAAAGTCGGTTTGGCCTTTGTAGGGAAGTGTAGAAAAGCATCTTATAAAATAGTTGTATTTATACACTTACTAGGGCAGGGTCATCAAATTAGTAGGATAGGTGCAAGTATCACTAACAGGGATCAAATTACTGTAGATAGGTGTTAAAGCAGCTATTCCTATATAACAAATATAACAATTAATTTATAATTTAATACTTCTGTAAATATTGCATTACCTTTAACAATTCTGTCATTTCCTGTCCTTCATGCCTTTATTTTTTTTCAATTTATACTTTTAAACATAGTAATGAAAGGTATTTTCCTTACTCACTTACTTTGGAAAGTGGATAGTTTAGGAGTGTGGGTCAGCTGGATATATAAATACTCAGTTCAGTTGATGGGAGGAAAGATGTTATTTTATTTATTTTAAATTGTGAAGAATTTTGCGTGAAGCATTAGGCTTCTCTTTCTCTTTCTCTCAACTGCCATGACTTAAAGTTTGGCACAAAATAGAAAGGACAGGTTTACATGAGAGACTCAACACACACACTTCTTTTTTTTCTAGGAATTTTTTGTATTTCATTATTCATTATCAACATACAGCCATGCTGGACACTCTCTCTTTCTACCATCCCAATTTTAAAATGCAATCAGGCACTTGTAGTAAATATCTGTCAATATCTGATTTACCTTAGTAGACTGGACTTGTCATCTTCTATTGTTTAAGTATTCTGAACCCTTTTTTAGTGTTTCCTTAAATTTACTTACTTTTCATGATGAAGCCTCATTACTCTGTGAAATAGAACAAAGGGAAAACAACATTTAGAGCACAGTCACTGTCTCTGCAGTCTTTGGTCCACTGTAGGGTAACATTTTGTTATTCTTAAAATGCTTCCAAATACAAGCTAAACTTCTGGGCTCTGGAAATGTAAAACACAAATGTATGTTTTTATGCAGCATATTGCCCAATGCTTAACAGCAAAATAAAGCAGGTAACGTTTTCTCATTCTTTGACCCTATTACTGTTCTGAGTCGAATCTGGGAAAGAATATAGAAGTCCAAGACAGGGGTGAATTTAATATTTCAAAAAGTATGCTATTCCAGCTTCAGGCAATCAGCAAATCTTTAGGGATCTCCTAAGCTACAAGCTATACTTGCATCACTGCATTAAAAGGCTTTGAAGCACTGCACTGCCACAAATTTGTCTAATCCATTCTTTTAATCCTGTTTTTACCTTTGCTATCCAAAACAGCCTATGATAACAAGTTTAATGGTTTAATATTGAATTTAGTCCTTTTTTTCTTTTTAATCTAAACCTCCTACCCCAAAACCTCAGTTGGTACCTGCTACTTGTTATGTAATGAGAAATAGGAAAAAAGCATTTCATGATTGTCTTCATTAAATTTAGACATCTCTATCATCTTCCCTGACCTTCATCTTTTTAAAGATGAAAAAGGCTCATCTGTTCAATTTTTCCTGTTTAATTTCTCCTTTGATGCAAACTTTTCCATATAACCAATCATTCTTGTTACCTTTCTCTGTACCTTTTTATTTATATTTTTTCTGAAAGTAATAACTAAAAACACAAACATGCAGCTGTGCAATGCTGTGAATCACTGGCCAGAATCACCAGGGAAGACTAACAATAATAGTAAATAGAATGCACACCGCTGTAAAGTTGTAAAGCTCAGTGCAAGGGTAGGTGTTCAGGAAACTGAAGACAAAAGCTACTGTTTTCGTCTCAGCTAGACCTTTTGATAAACATACTGTGTAAGCCAAATGTTTTATGCATAGTAAGTAAGCTTATAAATACCATGAAAACTTGCCATATTGTTTAAGTCCAAATTTTTATCTGTAAATACACTATTAATATCAATATGCAATATTGATAATATCAGATACAATATTAATATCATCGGAAAGCTGCACATGGACTAGATTTGAAAAAACATCTATTAGAATTTTCACTGAAAACTTGGGTAAAATAGGTTTCCTGTTATTCTGTTACCCTTTTGCATTCTTTCTCCTCTCCCTTCATCTAGAAAATCGATAACAGTGATGCATCTTTGAGCCAAGAGAAGTCATGTCTAGCAACCATACTTTGTGTTAGGACAACTATGAATTTGATTTGAAACAAAGAACACATTATGTGATAAAATGGCTAATTATCTGTTGCAGTTTACCAAATAAGCACAGAAAGGAGCAAGAAATGGCATGTGTCCTGATCCATAATTCACATACATACTTGAAATCACACTTCCATCTGATGCAACTAATAATCAATAGAAAAAAAAGAAGGCCTTGTCTACAGAATGTTACGAAGAAGATTTCTTTGTTCTTTCCCAACTCTTTAGCTTTTTTTGCATCTTGCTATTTCTGAACAGTTTACAGATGTTGGTGGGTGTATATGTGCATATTGTCTACAGGCAACTGTCAAGGATATTTAATTAACAAAGATGGATAGCTATGATAAATTAAAGTTTTTTTGAAAGTTTGTTTTGCAGAGAGGGGAGAACACAACTTGTTTCATATCTAGCTGATTTTTTTCTCATTGGAGAAACAGGGTAGGGGAAATGTAGGCCACCTGCTAAATCAGGCAGGGACCCTGGTGACAGGACACAGAAAAAGCAGAGGTACTGAATGTCTTCTTTGCCTCAGTCTTTGCTGGTAAGACCAGCCCTCAAGAATTTCAGGTCCATGAGACCAGAGGGGAAGTCTGGATCAAGGAAGACTTACCCTTGGAGAAAGAGAATCAGGTTAGGGAACACTTAAACATCAGGGGACCTGGTGGGATGCGCCCGTGAGTGTGGAGGTAGCTGGCTGATATCATTGCCAGGCCACTCTTGATTATCTTTGAAAGGTCAGGGTGAATGGGAGAGGTTCCTGAGGACTGGAAGAAAGCAAATATCACTCCAGTCTTGAAGAAGGAGGATCCGGGGGACCATAAGCCAGTCAGCCTCACCTCTATCCTAGGGAAGGTAATGGAGCAACTTAACCTGGATACTATTTCCAGAAATATGAAGTACAGGAAAGTGATTGGGAATTTAAGGATGTTTAACATCTTTATTTACAACCCGGATGATGGGACCAAATTCACCCTCAGCAAGTTCACAGGCGACAGAAAACTGTGAAGAGTGAATACACGAGGGAGTTGTGCTGCTGTTCAGAGGGTTCTTGACAGGCTACAGATATGGGCAGAGAGGAACCTCATGAAGTTCATCAAAGCAAAATAAAAAGCCCTGCCCCTTGAGAGGATTAACTCTTTGCACCAGTACACACTGAGGGCCAACCAGCTGGAGAGCAGCTTTGCAGAGAAGGCCCTGGGGGTTCTGGCGGACAACAAGTTGACCATGGGCTAGCAGTGGGCCCTTGTGGCCAAGAGGGCCAGTGGTGTCCTGGGCTGCATTAGGCAGAGCACTGCCAGCAGGTCGAGGGAGGTGATCCTTGGCCTCTACTCAGTCCTGATGAGGCCACATCCGGAGTATTGTGTCCAGTTCTGGGCTCGCCAGTACAAGAGAGACATGGGCATACTGGACCGAGTTCAGTGAAGGGCCACAAAGATGATTAAGGGCCTGGAGCATCTGTCAAACAAGGAGAGACTGACAGAGCTAGGACTGTTCAGCATGGAGAAGAGAAGGATCAAGGGAGATCTTACCTATGTGGGTAAACACCTGGATGAGAGACCAGGTAGAAGACACTGTCAGACTCTTCTCTCTGTTGCCAGTGACAGGATGAGAGGTAATGGGCACAAACTGAAACACAGGAGGTTCTGTCTGAAGCTACAAAAATATCTTTTTTTCTTGTGAGGGTGGCCAAGCACTGGAGCAGATTGCCTGGAGAGGTTGTGGAGTCTCCACCCCTGGAGATATTCAAAACTCCCTTGGATATGGTCCTGGACAGCCTGCTCATGTTGACCCTACCCCAGCAGGTGCCTTAGACTCCAGAAGTTCCTTTCAACATCAGCTATTCTGTAATTCTGTGATTCTGTTAACCGGGTAACTGCCTTAATTAGAGCTGTATAGCATATCTTACCTACCTATCCACCTAGTAAGATGTGCTAAGAGCTCAAATCTCAGGAAGAAGAATCACTGAACATCCAATTTAAAACAATGTATCATCTTAGAGTAGGAAAAAAWATATATATATGGAACTACTTAGTCTTTTATTTGCCTTTGTTTCCCTTTTATATTAGTAATGTAAACTATACTGTCCAATATCCAATTATGAAATTATCCTGCTCATTCCCTACATAATACACAGATTATTTCCACCTAACTTAAAGGATAAGCTAGCTTTTGTATAGTAACAGGAGGACATAAAACAATTCAGACCAAATAATAAATCTGAAAGACATTTTAATCATAAAAATAAAAGGTAATATATAAAAGCTGAAATTTCTGTAAGTGATAAACAGACCAATAAAGTTGCAATAGCAGCATATACCTGGCTTATGCAGTGCATAACTCACAGTATGAAGAAAAGTGTAAATAAAGGGTAGAAGAAGGAATCCAGCACTTGTTTATAGTCTGTGTGTTTTTGAATTTGGCAGAGTCAAATGACACATAGCAACTGTAACATATGCGTCCTGATGGAAACAGTTCTACTGGCCAGGATATAGTCAAGCTTTTATGGAGTAGCTGAGGAGATACAGGTAGCAGTAGCTTTCAATATTTTGCATGAAATGGGAGGGAGAGGTTGGAGCTTATGCTTAAGTCTTAAAGTTGTTCTGGTTTACTGGGACATGTTTCTCAGTATTATTCAGTAGCCACTGTGTATGGGGAAGACAGAACAGAGCATATGTTGGGATTTTTTCTGAGTTTAATATCCATGACATACTTTCCTGAGATGGTAAGGTAGTGGACTCATGGTTTCGGATTGTCTTTTCCATGTTCATAGTTATTAGTACCGTAGAGCAGTTGTTAGTATAGTGGAGAAGGAAATCATCTGGTGGTATTCCCACCACACCTYCCAGTTAAATATAGAAAAGAGTGTGACCGACCAATAAGCCCCTACAGTGGGAGAAGGCTCAGAGGAGACAGGCAAGGGCGAGGTGCCCATGAAGCTCAGGAATAGTGTAGGGTGTGACTCAATAACCCCAGCTGTTGCAGAGACCTGACTTTATCTCAACACATAGAGCCCCAGACGATGACCTTTGCGTTAGATAAGCAACTGTTATCTGTTGAGTGGATCAACTGGTGTAAATGTTTCTTCCTGAATTTATCAAAAGAGTGTGAATGTCTCCCTGAGATAGCCAGACCAGCATGAGGGAAGGGTACACATGGCTCAACCCAACACTGAGTATAAAAATTCAACAACTAACAAAGGAATTTTGAAGAGAGCAACAGGCTTGAGCTGGCTTCAACCCACGTATTCCTTCCCGGCGACTGGGGACGCCCAGTGTCATGACGGTGAGCATATTATAGAGACCAGTAATGGCAACCACATTGGTACTGTGATTGAACTGTATATTGCAATTTCAGATTGATTTCAGTATATTGCTGGATCACTCTGCTAAATCAAAAATCCTGTGCATCATCAAATATCTTCAAAGCAAACTTTTATATTAAACATTGCACTCTCCGTGCGTTGAATATATAAAGGAACCTGGTCAAAGAGCACTGGATTCTGACACTGAGCGTAGGAATAGACAATGTGTACTAAATTAGAAAAAAGCATTTTTTTTTTTTAATATTTATTTATGTCCTGGATAGACCTACAGCTAGATTTTCCCTTTGGGTTAATTCTTCTGTACCAGGTTTGTCCCAATACACCCAGCTAGCTCTGTTTTTTTTTGAAAGTCCTGATTATTATTGTCATTATTGTTATTAATATAGATCCATTTAAATATAAGGACCTATTTAAAAACTTGTTTTTATTTTTTAAATACGGATTAATTGTCAATAATAGTTAATGTAACAAGTGATCAATGGCTGGGCTCTTGCAGCATTCCACATCCATTTCTGTAATTATATCAGAGTCTCTGTTGAAATCTACCTCTGTAGTTATAAATAATGCAAGTAATAGAATGATAGATTTGGAGTGATAGCTTCTGTTTGTACACACAGTAGGAATATTTTCTGACCTACTCCATAAGAAATCTGACTAATGGTTGAAATCTCAACAGATGTTTTGAGAGAGGAATTATTCAGATATAGAATTGTTTTGGTTTTTTTTTTGAAATCAGGAGCAGCTTATTTTTTCAGCTTATTGCTTTCTGCAGACCTAATCAATAGTGAGTTAATTTAGTTAAAAAGGTTTTAAACAAATGAAATGCTGACCAGCACCTTCTATTGTGATTAAAAAAAAAAGTTGCATTTAGAACAAAAGAAAGAGAAAGAAAAAAAAGTGACTTGCCTAAGAAAATACGGAGAAATGTTGTCTTTTTCATCACTGTGATGCAAAAGTTCAGATGAATTCTTCTTTAGTGCCTGCTACTGCATTTGGTGCACACCCATCCAGCAGCTTTGATATATGATGCTTATCATTTCACCCTATTACAGCGTTGTTTGAATCACTTTTGCAGGAGTGGTCTTACCACTAACACAGTGAGTCTCAATTACCTGCCAATTTTATTTGCAAAGTATGGTCTCATCTCTGTTGCCATGGAAATATGATATTATACAGTAGACTTCAATAACCCTCTATTAGCCTCAGGGTGTGTAGACTTAGGGAATACAAGTTGGAAGAAGGAACACTTCAGACATTCTTTTCCACTCCTTACTGCTTATCGAGCTGTTATCTGCTGGAACCTAAGTAGATTGGCCATACAAATATTTCTAAACAGCAGCCCCAAATGTTGCTCTGCAGGTGAGAAATTTCAAAGTACTGGAGTTCTTTTAGACTAAAATTTTAGAAGTGAGAATGCGGACACAATTGATCAGATAAGAGGTTACTGTGGAAGCACTAAGCGAATGCTCAGTAAGAAATTCTTCTTTAAAAGAAGACAGGCTGTTCCATATAGGTCATAAGATTAATGGATTACAGGTGACTCATTAACATTATGTTTATTTGTGCATATAAGGAAGTATTTCTCCATATGGTCTGATATGCCCAGTATAGATATACATATACGCTGTATTTTGTAATGGTTCTTCACTTACATGTTCTTACATTTGTGTTCATAGGAGATAAATTCACATCAATATTCTGCAGCAAGAAAGATAATTTCTTATGCGTTTACACTGCTCAAAATTTATGCCAATTCTCTCAAATTCTCCTTCCACTTCCCCCCCCCCCCCATACTTCTCACACCAAATTAGCAGAGGGAGAAGATCTTCTCCAGCAAAACCCTGAATCTGAATCCTGGATCAAAGAGAAAGATTCAAAATTCAGGATGCAAGAACTCAGGCAAATGTGGTTTGGAAATGTGGTTTGAATCTGTGCATTCCTAAAGCTAGATCAGTTGGCCATGACTGCAAAGTTGTTGCCCCATGTGGTTCCCAGTGATTTAATGAGAAACTCTTCTGATATTTTTTTCTGTCCTTTCTTTGAGTGCAGCACATTATGCAGGATATGACTCTTAGCCCACATCTACAAATATCTCCCACTGTCTCCACAATTAAAACTTAGTTTAAGCCACACTTCTACTACTTTGGAGACTATCAATTTCCCTTATTGAAACACGTTTCTGCTGTTAATTTGTTGGTCCAGGTCTATGGCTGAGATTAATATTTTACTGCACTGTATTCTATATCCTACCCTAAAAGTTTAATTTGACTCATATGGGATCTAATTTCACTCTCTTCTCCCAATACCCTCAAAAGGCAGAAGAGAAGGTAAACAGAATTAACAACCAATGATTGCCAATAGCATGTTAGATTCATAATCTTTTAACTGTCCTGGAAAAATGTAAAGTGGAATGGAGGAAAGGGAATTGAAGTATGGAACGACTGAGCCTAACATGGAGTCTGGTTCTGGTTCTGTCATGGACTTACTGCAAGACATTAATCCAGTTGTTTAATTCCACCCTGACCAGATTTCTCATCTGTAGTATTTATCTGAAAGAATCCCTATCATAAGAAGTGATCCCTATATTAAAACTAATGGGGAGTTGTTTGCTTGTTTTTGCCTGTTTGCATTTTGTTTGTTTTTTTGGGAGAGAAAGATGGAAGAGCAAGGACACTGTTAACTTTCTGCAGGAAATACTCTGAGCCACATAAGAAGTTTCATGTGTTTAAATATAAGACTTTAAGATGACTTCGTTCCATGATTTAAAACTTTGAATAAACAGAATGCAGTAGATACAAGATTCTATAACAAAGCATTTGACTTTGTGCCTCTCAGTAAAAATTCATACAGGTTGCCTTGGATATGAACACTCCCAAATAACTCAAAAAAATTGTTGAGAAATTACAAACTTAGGTCTAGTTTTTATTTTATGTTTTTTATTAATCTAGCAGAATCTAGCACAAAAAGTAAGCAGAAAATTAATAACATTTTCAGAACAATGCTAGTTTGGAAGAGGCTGTAAACACAGGGGAGATTCAAAAAATAATGCAAAGGAACTTGGAGATGGAAAAAGAATATAAAGAAAATAAAGGAAAATGAAACTTGAAAAAAACCACTAGCTTCTGTACTAAACCTAGGAAAGACTGAGAGTGAAATATCACAGGTAAATTATGCCCAAATTACCTCAGGTAAAGGATGGACATACTGCACTGTAAATTGGTATGAATTTGATCAAAATTCATGTATTTTTAAAAATAAAAATATTATTTTACTTACTGTGCTATATTACAATCATAAGATGTCACATTATAGATCACAAAGGAAAAATCTAGTGAAAAGTAGATCACCAAAGATTCCAAAGTTTTCATTTGAATAAGCTTGCTAAAATCTGCATAACTCTGTCTTGATTGTTTGACTTGCATTGTTCTTTGCTCTTTTCCTGACAATAAAGTCACTTCTGCATCAGGATTGTTTCTGCAGTTTTCCAGAAGGATTCAAATTCTCTTTAATCTTTAAAGATAGTCTAGGGAACAACAATTGGATTTTACATACAATCATTGCCTAGACTGGGATGTGTACTGGACGTTCCTAAAATGAAAACACAGGAATAATGTGACTAGAATGGCTGTCTACAGAACTCCTTTGCATCCACAAACAATCAAGAAATTTTTAATAAGAAGACTCTTGTAATTTCTGATTAGTCCAAATTCAGCCTTGTGTTTACACAGCAATGGTTTGCAGTGTTTGTTCCTGTTCAGATCAGTGTCACATGGAGCTAAGCCCAAGAGGTATTTTATCTTAACCATTTTGTCTCTCCAGTCAATGGTGGTTCCACACACATTGGCTTTGGGGATCTTAAACCCAGAATGAGTCCTTAATATCAGGAAAAATTGAAAGGGATTATTACCTATAAGGCTGGATAATTTGATTAATTGAAAAAAGAAAAAAGAAAAGCACTAAGAATGGATGAATTACTAAGGATGAGGAAAAGAGAAGAAAAAGAATAAAAAGGAAGGATAATTAAGGATGAAAAAAAATCATGGCTGGCAAATGTAAAAGGATGTGTGAGTACTGGGTGGCATGTTGAAATATTTAAGGGTGATTTAAGGGGATGTCTTGCACTCATCTTCAGGCGCTTCTTACATGAAATGGCATATTGAAAAGGTGGGACTAAACAATAATTTTATGTCTTGCAATGCTTTCTTTGGCCAAGTGCCTCACTAAGAATGTATTCTTGTGAGAAGAAAACTTCACTATGAGGAGAAATATTGCTGATACTACTAATAATTGAGAATTGTTACCATTTCATGCTCTTGTTCCCATCAAGACCTCCAAACAGGGAGTTGAAGACATCATACAGGATACTGTCAAACCTGCAAATCTTGTTGACAGTTGCAGCAAAGAAGCAAAGTCCAGAAGGGACATGGAGGCCAATGCAGCTTGCGTTCAATTCTTGAACCAATATCATAACTAAATATTTTTTATGGGCTTTGATCCAAAGCATAGGGACTAACAGAAAAGACTGCTATGGATTATTGTCATCTTCTCTGAAGTCATTTTTCAAGTATTTGATATTTATCATATTTTTTACCTTCCTAAAACAACCTTAGTTCTTTCATTCCTTTTAGGTTACACTTTTTGGCTGTGACTTGTTCTTGTTGCTTTACTGTGAGCTCTTCCTAGCTGACCTACAACTTTCCTGAAATGTGGTGTACCAGACTGAAACAATTATTCCATCTGAAGCCTTACCAGCAAGTATCCCTTTCCATACATCATGATATGCTATTCTGCTTTTTTAACAGTAGCATGACATTGTTTACTTGTCTGTAATTAACTCTGATCTTTATTCTGCAGAATTTCTATTTAGTCACTCATCGTGTATTCTTTGTATGTGCAAATGATTATTCCTGAATATGTATAGAGCTTTACACTTTCGCTTATCCTTATTAATTGACAATCCTTTTCATCACAGAACGGGTGAGCTGGAAGGGACATTTAAAGATCATCTAGCCCAGTCCTGCTGCTCCTTTTTTTTTTTAGGACATCTTTAATATCTGTTGTAAACATTTTGAATTTCATTTATATTCTGTAATGTATGTGCAAATTTCCATGCTCATCAAAAAATTCAGTGAGCATAGTTTCTAGTCCATTATCCAAAACCCTAACAAAAAACTGAATTGTACCAAACTGAAGACAGAATTCCATGGGATCTCACCYACTACTTTCTTCCATTTTGACCATGAATTCTTAATAACTACTCTTGAAGGATGATTTTCTGCCTCGTTCTGCACCTATCTACGTCAGCTTAATTTAGTCCATGGTTTCTTAACTTGCTTATGAGAACGTCACATGATAGAGTGTCAAAATTTAAGATGTCATCTACAGTTTCTTCTGAAATATCTATTACTCTGAGCAGAAGGAAGACAGGTATTTAGAGATATTTATCAAGTGTCAGAATTAGTTACAAAGTGTAGTCAGAGACAGAAGCATGAATACCTGTTTCCTAAGTCTTCTGTATTTTCTTTAGCCTTTCTTGGCAGTATAATTCATTTTTGATGATATAAATTTGCAGAATGTAAATAATCATATCTGTTTTGTTTTACTGGATTTGTATGCATTACTCAATGTTAAAATATTCCACTCGATAAATATTCCAGTATCCTAATATGTAGAAAATAAAATTGCTGAAGTTCAGAAATTAATGAAATGGTCTGGGRGAACAATGTGTTCTTTTCAGTACATAAAGAATAGAATTAAGGCAGAAGAATGTAATGTCAGAAGAGTTCTTATATAAATAGGAAAGGTTAACTTATAAATATTATAAATTCAAAGTTCCTCACTAACTTCTTCAAATTTTAGTTCTTACTATGAAGTTCTTACTGCATTCTTTGAAGGTGAGATATAGGATGGGGACTAGCTGAAAGGATATCACCTCATAAAAAAGTTCCTTCAGTTCCTATCCAGCTGTAGTAAAGTCTTTCCATCTTTTTCCTTCACTTCCACTAACCAAACTAAACCAGATATAACTTATTTGTTATGGGGAAAAGTCCTTACTATAGCTATTTTCTGGTACAGCCGATAAAGCTATTTCTGCCCTCCACACCTACTTTGGTAATCCCCTGTTCTGAGCTGAAACGAATACATAAAAATCTGAAGTCAGCCATGATGCTCAATTTCCTTTTTTTCTCAACTTGCAGTTCCTGAAATTTATGCTTGCATTTTATGCACTTAAACACTCTTTTAAATGATTCTKGGGGTTGCCTCATATTTGCAGTTTCTTTTCACTAAAGACAACAGATCTATTGCATAAATGAGAAATCAGGCTCAAGCTGCAGGAATTCAGACTATGACTGATATTTTGAACAGAAATAAATTTTGAATATGGCTTACATTTTATGTTTAATTGACTGACCATATTCAGCTGCATTTCTCTTGACAAAAATGGACACAGGCAGGAGATGAATGAGTGTGAGAAGCATATATTTTAGCAATAAAATAACACCAAATGATATACAAGGCCATTACTGTTATTTTAAAATTTCTTTATTTTAGATACTTTAATATTTGCAATGGTGCTTACCTTACAGATAAACTATCACATGCTTTGTTTTGATTTCAATTCACATTTTCATTAATTAGCCTTGCCATGTTAGAAGATACTGACTTGTATATCAGTTAAATTACTGTGAAGGCTGTGCTAAAGAGATCTATTTCATGTCACATGAATGATATAGTTTCCTTACATTATATAGCTTTGCAGTTAAAAACAAACAAACAAACAAAAAGCAACAGAATGACTTTCTAGCTCCAAAAATACACAGTCTATAGGCTTTACAGTGTATGAGAGGTTTTCAAAAACAGAACTGTCCCTTTCCAGATTTATTATCAGAATTCAGGCAACATTTCACACAAAGGGAAGTGGGGAGAAACAGGTTCCTGCTCAATATTATTTATAGGCTAGCCTTAGCATACTCTTTAAGCTCTATAAACCTTGCCAATACACCACTTGTCAGACCTTGTGCATCAACAGTAGGCCAAAATACATTATGAGGAATACAACATGAGGAAATACTTTTTCACTGTGAGGGTGACAGAGCACTGGAACAGGTTGCCCAGAGAGGTTGTGGAGTCTCCTTCTCTGGAGATATTCAAAACCCGCCTGGATGCAATCCTGTGCAACGTGCTCTAGGTGACCCTGCCTGAGCAGGGGGGTTGGACTAGATGTTCTCCAGAGGTCCCTTCCAACCTCAGCGATTCTGTGATTCTGCTGTAAAAATATCAAAACAATTGTTCTGAAAGGCCAGTCTCAAATCCTTTATCTTTATAAGACCATTCTGCTATTTCTCTTGTAATATCACTTAAGTCCAATTATTGCTGAGAATTTTTAGGTATCATCTCTGCAAATATAGAAGAAAGCAAGCTTGTTGCTCTGAGGATCATCAAAATGTTACATGGTGCACATTTCTTTCTGCAAATCCATCTTATAACTATATAATATCCTCTTCCTACTTGACAGCAGGATGAGTAGATAAGGTTTATTGGGCTAATGGAATTTTGGTAAGATACCCCTTTCTAGCCCCTTTTTACCTGTTGATCTCAGCTATTTCTTTGGCTTCCACAGGTACATAAGAACATGTCAAAATCTTTAATGTGTTTATTCCTGGGACTCACCATAAGGTAAAAATGTAAGGGCTCAAATATAGCTTAAATGCCTGTACAGACAGTTGGATGTAGGTGTACAGAAGAACTTCTGCTGTGTTATCACTATTGCTAATTTTGATCCCCAAAGCCATTTTGACAGCAGCTACAATGCGGAGAACAACACATTTAAATAATCTCTTCTGCTGTGGTAAAGCATAACATTCCTACTGGTAAAGAAATGGAGAACAAAACCTTTCATGTTTAAATGCACAATAAATAAAAGCAAAAAAAATCTTTGCAAATTAGTGTGTTGTGCAGTATGAACTCTAATCCATAGGAAATCATTTGTTCTTATAAATGAACAAGGAGGTTATTAGTGACTTAATTGGAAAGGAAGTTCAACTGCATGAGCTGTGATCAAGCTGTGGACTTGTAACTATAGCTGGAGAATGATAGACAGAAAACTTCCTGAGATTTCCTCTAGAGCTGCCATTTTGGGGGTTGGACAAGCCATTAATCTTTATAGATCTCTGAGCTGAATTAAATATTTAGGAGAAGAATTCTTGGAGTGAAGAAAAACACACTTACTAAATCTGATGTAATTCAGTTTCAAATTTTCTATTTGAACTAAGGTGGGTTTTTTTTTGTCTGTACAGCTCTGGCAACTATAGCAACTATAAATGTCCCTTAACATGGAAATAAATTCATTAAGTGCCCTTCTTTTCATACTTGTGCAGTGCTATAAGAGAGTTTTATTCTAAATGAAGATATTTTTTGAGGTGCAGAAAAAAGTATGTTCAAAAGTATGTTTCAAATACCACTCCTAGGTCCTCCTATAACTTTTTTTTTCTTTAGGATATTGGCAACTATGGAGGAACAAGGTCTGCTTTCTTTCCCTCCTGAAAACAGTATATACAGATTAGATTCCTGTRTTGACTTCTTCTAGACACGACTGGAAGAAAGAACACATTTGTTAGTGCTGTGCTAAACCAATATCTGTTCACAATTCTATGTTCACCTGCGCTGCATAATAATGCATTATTAAAAGTGTTTCTTTTCTGGTATAAAACATCAACCTTCATGGAAATGAATATTAAAACACAAATTCAGCTGAGTGAGAAGCATGCCAGCTTCATTATGTATGAAAGCAATGCAAAACATAAGACATCCCATTCCCATCAGCTGAGTTGCATAAATTCTTTACGTAAGTACAGCAACAGTCTGGGGAAACCTTTGCATGCATTTTTTCTTCTTTTTTTATCAGCTAAGAAAATGCATTTAAATAATTTTAATGAGATCATTTTGTGATGTACTTCCAAATTCATGGTTTAAATGGTTTGTAACACTTTGGGCCTACTTTCTGGGTTCAGGGGGGCTGGTAGTGTTTGTATTGCTATTTTTCTCAAAGTTCCACTTCCCTTTGGGGAACAAGTAATTTCCAAGAAGATATGAAGTCCTAAAATTTCTTTCCAAGAAGTGTAACAACATGAAAGCCAGGTATGAGATCAAGTACACTCCTGTGATCATAACTGCTGCAGAGTGTAGCTGCAGTGTGGTATCAGACAGTAAGGAGAGGGGGACATGCAGCAGCGTGGTACAGGAGGCATCAAGGAACAAGGAGAGCGAGCAGTGCAGAGACATGTGGTTTTTGAATATGGGGAATCAGAAGGAGGTGTTACTGAAAAAGCCATTGCAACATGGTCCCAGCTAATGATCTTCAGGCTCACAACATAAAGGACCCAATAGATACAACACTTGTGTTGCCTAAGTTCTTGTATATATGCCTGTCTATTTTCTCCTTTAAAGCTCTGTGATGCAAGTGGTGGCTGTTAGGGCTATTTTTATCTACAGTGTGTGGCTGTCTAAAATAAAACCATTATCGATTGTACCATTTTCAGACTAAGTAGATTTTGAAATCTAGCATCAGGGTAGAGCATATAGAGAAAAATGAAGAAGTCCCTGGGGGATGGTGCAGAGTGTAACAGAATTTTTGTGTTATTAATAGGGAAAAAAAATTTTTTTTGACTTTCCTTTTATATGAATTGAGGAATTTTTGCCTATATATTAAACAAGCATGTCAGTCAAAAATGAGAGATCACAGAAGACTTTAATATGGGTAGGTCTTTCAGTATTTCATGGTTGTATGAGGTCTTCACAAACTCTGCTAGAAAACAAATACTGCTGAATAGTATTAACTTCAAGTAGTTTACAAAATATCATAGAAATCATTCTAACTTGGAAATAATTATCCAAAGCAGCATCTCTGGAAAGTTCATCAGGTGTCGCTATAGATTTCAGATGAACTCAGTACTAGCTGTGGGTTTCAGGTGTGACCTGAAATAATGAGTCAACAAAAAGTCTAATGAGAAGAGGTTATATAAACCATTTACTGTGAAAATACAGAATGATATGGAAGAATTTAAAAATAAAATGAATAATGAATTTAAATGGAGGAGCTAGTACAGACTGATATTGGAATAATACTCAGAAGAACTATAAATACTAGAAAGAAGGTAAAAGAGATATAAAAGTGGATGTAAGATCACAAACCAATCATGAAGATATAGGAGACTGTTACTGTAATAGGATACTATATAAAAAAAGAAAGACTTTAATTCCAGCTTACCAAAAGATCATAACCACAACTGTGAGTAATGGTTTACATAATATTGAAGAAACGCTGATGAATTAGTGGGAATAGTAAGGTCTATAAGAATAATTGAAGAGTTGGATAGTTTAGTAGYTAGACTGACAACTTTTGTGACATTCTGCAAGGAATAAAATTTAAAATAGTCTATGAGTTTGGAATATAGTCTGTTTTAAGAACATTTGTTTTGTAAGTGAACCAGGAAAAATAGTAAGATGAGAATGAAAGATGAAATTAAAACAGAGGAAAATATCACAGATCATTTGCAAAAATTAAGTTAGGTCTGGCAAGTCTTTTAGATATTTTTTTCAGTAAAGAAAATAATGGATCCTAAGATTTGAATCTGTACAATGATAAAAAATTGCACCAGCATGTTGATTGATTCAATCCAGTCAGACAAAAATGGTATTCCACAGCTACAGTGTATAAAGCTGTGAGAAACGTTTTTCTAAACAGATAGAATAATATAGCAAACTATCTAGACATTGTACTGGTAATAGATTATCAACAATAAAACTTAGATTCTCAGTTGTTTGAGTCAAAGTGTGTCTCTATTTGTATGGTGTATGAGACTGAAGTTCATAGATCTTACACTAACATACATATCTACAAAAATCAAAATTAAAATCTACTCAATGCCTTCAATGGCTACAAAAGTCAAGGTTCTCCTGTGCTAAGCATGCATAGTAGCCACCAGGCATGCATAGTAGTCACCACCAACACATGCAGTCTTAGCTTCAAATCTGACCAGGCAAAGCAGGCAAAACCCTGAATGGAGGCAGAAGCACAGAGAAATTATGCTTAAGGTCTGACCCCCAGTCCCAACATAAAGATAATGATAAATCCTCCTAGCTCAGTGGGTGTCTTATCCAGCAAACCACACTGCTTCTCTTACAATTGATGTACAAATTTATTTTCCATATAATAGGTATATTATTTCATCTCAAAAGCTAAGAAAAAAACTTGAAAAGTAATGGCTTAGTTATGGCAAAATTTAAAAAGAAGATTGATTTAAGTTTTTGATACGTTATCCTAAGTCCAATCATTGTACAGATGACCTCACAAAAGCCACAGATCTATAGGGTTCAATGCTTTTTCTTATTTCACAAATCTGACATAATTTTGACTTTGTTCATCATGATCGAGGGAGAAATCGTTTTACGATTAAAGTGTTATTCACCTTGGAGCAACTTTAGTTGTCTTCAAAATGTATTTTGCTAGCTACTATAAATTAAATTCTCCTTTCTTACACGCTAGACATAATTCCTTGCCTAGCTGAATAAATAAACAGAATATATATTAATTTTGTATTCTGCTAGTAGTTTACTTTGGAAAGGTGTGTTTAGATAGCCTGTATATAATGTATTAAGAGCACATATATTTTGATGTAATCAGCTTAGAAATTGTGAGATTCTGATAGTCAGAAAGGACAACTTAAGTTTCCTCCTGAAGAGTAATGCAGAGTTCATTTACTGAGATCAGAGTGTCATATTAAAAGTTAAAACTAAAAAGACTACACTTTACATCTCTTATCACCTGTTTCAGTGCCAAAGAATAATTTCACTGATGCCTGTTTCTTCCACTAGGCAGGCTGCTGAATCCTGTTGTTTCTTCTCATAGTCTAATGAAATTTTGACATGATCTTTTTTGGTCTTTCTGATCTACTGAATCAGAATAACTTATGTGTCAAATGCTACATACAGCATTCTGTCTCCATACTAAAGAAAAAATAAAACAGCCGAAGGTTTACTTAACACAGAATCTACTTTTTCTCCTTTAAACTTCTTGGTTGGTAATTCTCGGTTCAGGTTCTGGTAGACTTATCTACTTAAAAATGCCTCCATAGTTAGTAATATAGTCAGAGGACACCTGAAGTAAAGGTATATTTGATCAATATATAATCAATATTTCCCTTGACAATTCTTGGGTTCACTCCCTAATTGGTCTCTCCAGTCTCTCTCTCTCTCTCTCTTTTTTTTTTAAAGCCTTGTATTTTTTATTTGTGAAGAAGATCTTTTAAAAGAGTTTTAAAGCTTGACTGAGGCAGAAATACTGAAAGTCCTGCATTGTAAGTAGCCCATCAGTCTCATTTGGGGGTAACTCTGCCATTTAGTAATGGATGCACAGAGAAAGAGGAACTCTTACTATTTTAAAGAGCTACAAAATCTGTTGTGATGAATTACTGTGTTTGGTAAGCACAGGGCAAAACTGAAGAGGGTTTTTATTAGTTTTACTTTCCAGATTAGAGCTTAGTTTTCAGTAATTTGGAAAAAGCTGTACTAAAGAATTTGGAAGCATAATATGGCAAAATTATTTCATAGTGTATCGATATACTAAGATAATAGCATGCAGCAAAAGCTGACATCTAATATGGCACTACTACACTAATTTTCTTGTACAGTGGCCTAAGCAAATATTTGCATTAAAACATGTGCATGGTTAACACAGCTTAGGCTTTACAGCCTCATTCAAGGTCAGAGCTTTGCAGCCTTTCTGCTTGGACTTTAATTTCAGTGGCATTTCATTAGTCTGACCATTAAATAGTAGACTAATGCAATAGTAGAGATAATGCTCACCTCTGTTAAAATATTTGTCAAATCGCATCCATGCTTAAATCTATTGTTATTTTCTTGTGCTTTATACAACTCTTTACTTTCAAAAGGCTCACTGCCAAGATGTGATGATGAAACACAATTCTGAGTGTTTTATTCAAAACAACTTCCCAAACGTGCCTTGTTGCCCTTCTTCCAGCTTCATTACCTTCGTATCCCTTAGTTAGAAGAGACTGGGCAAAGGCAAAGAGAGCACAGAACTCATGTTAAGTTTATAGACCTGAACTCTTGTGTGACTGTCGCAGAATTCCCGCTTCTCACAAGCTTCTATTCTCTATATAAACATTTCTAAGATCTGGGAAAAGCCCTGTCTTTTCCCATAAATGTCATAAAAAGCTCTTAGACACTCATGGACTTAGGAAGAGATCTGCTACATGTAATTTCTAAAGTGCCCGATGCCCCATATCTGTGTACCTAAATCATTTCATCATTCACTTAATAGCAGAACAAATTAGTCATACTCTTTGATTTTGGTGCACATTATGCTGAGACATGCCCACACTAATATGCTTTCTGATAAAGTAAATGCTTACTCTGTCAGAGCACAAATCTTATTTGGTCTCCAGTAAAGTCAAGGGAGAGAGAGCTGAGTCTGCAGTAGGATTGCTTACTCAAGGAGAACTGAAGATTTATTAGCAAGATTTCATTAAGTACACGGAGATATCCCAGCATTCAAGGTTGAAAATTAGGATGCAAGAGCTAAGCAAGATGTACAAAGCAAAATAGGAAGGAAAATTCAGCTTGAGAAACAAGCAGCATCATGGAAGTATAATACTATCACACAGACATATACATATATAAACTACAGGTCTGTGCTATTTCTAAGCATACAGTTATTCTCAAATCCTGAATTTATCCATTTGTTTGCTGTGGTCAACTGTTTCCTAAAGGCACCTTCAGCTTAACACTAATTCACAACATGGTGTGATCAGTGGCACACGGTGTTCATATTTCGCTGAACATGGCATGGATGCGTACTCAAGATTTTGATGAAAAACTTCGGTGTTTAAAACTGCATTGTATACAATGACTCTGATTAGGATATGATTTTTTTCCTGCCCAGAGACTGAATACATAAGGAGAACTGAACCTAAAGTTRCACTAGAAGTGTAAGGATTACATTACTAAGGTACCTAACAGTGTAACTGTAAGGAAACAGTGAGAAAAAATGCTCATTGTTTCTTTGTAAGGTACAGTACTCAACTTGTTGCATTCTTCAGAAAAGATTGATTCATCAGAGATTTGGTGTTGGCATTTAAATAAGAGTTGACAGAGCATGTGTATTCTGACAGTATATACATACGTAAATCAAACTTTTAGCCATGAAACTGGCCACCTACCTCATATGGAGAATCTGAGAAGAAATTTGTGATCTGCATGAAAATAGCATATCCTAAATGATAAAATAAAACTTACAATAAGTGAGTTTGATTACCTCCATATATGTCTGATTTTGTCTTCTTACTTCAATCTGACCTGCTTTACATGGAGATTAAATACCTGTCTGTAGTTACAGTATGTAAAACCCCAACAATAAGTGAATGTAGTTATTTCTTTCTCTCATTTTAAAAATATTGCTTTGTTTAAATCAATTCATAAGCAAAAGAGAAACAAACAAGAGAATGAAGAATGTAGAAATAGAGTTACGAATAAAAGAACTATTTTTTCAAAAATCTGATTGAGCATCAGATCTTTCGGAGGGGTCAAGAGGATAATGCTACACAAACGTAGCTACTGTAGAAGCAATTCTGAATTTTCTAACAAACAGAATTTTTTAAAACCTATGATATAAATTGCCATTTCTCTCTGAATGCACTAATGTGTCATCCACTATATTCTGTGGGATAATCTCCAATGGACAGCAAGTGTTATTAAAAGCTGAATCCACTTGGTAAGTGAAAAGCAGTCTCTTCCTTAGCCCTATCATGCTGACATAAATGAAAATAGAAATAAATAATAAAAAAGTGAAGACATTTCATTACTAGATTCAGTGGGGGTTTTTTGTTTTATTTTTTGTACTCTATCTTTTCCAAATCAGCTAATTCACTTCTAACCATAAATCCAAGGTAACTATTTATGCCATATAAAGCTCATTTCATTAAGAAAAACACAAATACAACTGCATAGATTCCTAGGTCTGTCTTTACCTAGGCCCTCAAGTTACCTATTTCATTTCTCAGACAAAGAAGAGAGGCAAAAGAACCTTGCTTGTTGCTGAGCATTTGATAACTTGACAAACGAAAAACAAAAGAACCCACTTACCAGCTTTGAGAGATGACAATAGCATATTGCTCCATCATTTGACAGATGACCTGACCATTGTTGTGGCAACCAGCAGGAAGCAAAGTGCCATATGACAGAAAGCTGCTACTAAAAGGCTAATAATATGAAACAAATGAAGTGTTTAAAAGGTCAGGAAAATTCTGGTAGTTCCCATGTGTAGTCTGGCTATGAAAATATGCTTTAATCTTCAACAAGCTGTGGTAAAAAGAGTATGGAGATTAAAGGTTGAAAAGTAATACTTAGGGATCTCTCCACCCTTAAAACTTCCCAGGTTTATCCTTCATGCATTTGCTTCTCATTTAACTATTGAATGAAGACTTAAGAATTGACACCAAATGCTTTAAAATGCAATAGAAAAAGTAGAGTAAAATCAATAACAGTGTGAGGAATGACTTGAACAGCTTGTATTTTTACAGTGGTAATCAAAAAGTAATTTTATATCCAGTAATTTATATTGATTGTTTGTGAAACTGAAATGCATGATACCATACACCTGGTTGTGTGGTTATAAATAAGTGTACCGTTTTGTTGAACTTGTTCTTTTTTTACCAAGGTTCATTTTCTTCAAGAGGATTTTTATTTTGTGTTGTTAATACATAAGAACAAAATATCAGGCTACGAACATTATTTCATCAAATACTTACAGCTTGCTGTCTGCTCTCACCCCATTTGTGATAGAGAATAGCGAGGTGTATGGCGTAATGGAGCCCTCCAACTACAACTTGTATTTGCTTTTGAATGCAAAAACTTCCAATTATGATGCAGAATCAGAATGATACAGGGCACAAACACATCCTGTTAATCGCATAAAAGATGCTGTAAAGATATGGCAGAAGGGACAGACCTCTTTTAAGAAATTTTAAGTCAGTTCATCAGTCAAATGAAACAGCACAGCTACAAACCAAGAAATGTGGCAGGCATTAAAATCATGACTGGGTAGATATTGACTGTTTAAATACATGATACAACAGCAAGAAAGTTTCAGACAAAACTGTTTTACTTCTTTAAAAGTTTATTATAAATAAATTATGATACCATGAATTACTCAGTGATATTTACTATATTTCTTTCAAAATATGTTTTTGTTGTAAACTCTCAAAATTTGAGTATATTTAAATTGCACATTTATCAATCTATTTTCCAAGGAAAATAATGATAGGATTAAATCTTCACAGATTCTACTTCCAAGAATTCCTCTTCAACTCTTGCTGCTTCTGACCTTAATGGGGGGCCACAGAGAATGTAATTCATGCCATTATCCCCAGAAACCTAGTGTGAAAAAGTGTTTCACATTGAAAGCCATTTTGTGTACACTGACTACTGAAACAGATACGCTGCATCATGAAATCCTTACTTTGTCTTACATGCAGTGAGCAGCTTGTACTGAAAGGAGTAAGTGGTCACAGCTTGTAACTTTCAGCCATGTGACCAGATGGTCTTTCTAAAGTAATCATTGGAAACTCAGTCTAGTAAAATACATAGTGGGCTGCTGGCTGTGTTGGATGCATGCTAAAAGTGCAACACAGCTAATGATAGGGCTTGAGTAATATCTTGTAAGGATATTGTGAAAAGGGCACTGTGGTGTTCTATCCAGAGCCGGCTGAAATTTCTTTGGGGAAATTTCCGATATTTCTACATTTGTTTTCATCCTTTATCAGGGCAAAAAAGTTGAAATGTTTAGTCTTTACAGGACAACAAATTTTAGCATGTTTCATTTGGTTGTGTCGAAACGATTACTTTTTTTTGCCCAGTGCATTATTTACATCAGTCAAACTTTTGTGCATTATTGGAACTGTAGCTCATATGGAGGTCTGTAATTTCTGTGAGGCCAGAGTCGCCTCCCCTTATACTTGAAATACATCTGCCGTGAAAAAAAGTGTGGTCATGAAATTCTTATGCTGCACCACAGACATTCTTTGTGGAGGTTATTTTTCTCCACAGAGATGAGCCCTAATAACAAAGCAGAGCATGGCCATGAAGTTATCAAACAGTCTCATTAGACTCATTAGCAGTTCAGCAGATAGTTAAGGTCACAATAATACATAATGGAAGACTTCAGGTTTGTTCAGAACACTAAAACACTTTAATTCAAATTGAACCTGCTAAAATTAAAATATTTCAGTGAGATTTTCTTTCCAGAATGTGAGGAGGGGAAAAGCTGTTTTTTTGTGTGTAGATGGTGTCACACTATGCTCACTCACTCATCAGATGGGTTTTCTGTTTGGTATTTGTTTGCAATGTTCTGGTGAAATATGGAGATTTTCCTGATTAGCAAAATGTATGTTTTCTRTTTAAAAACTTCTGATCAGTTCTAATTTAATTCACATACTTATATTAAGACTATATTAAATGCATTGAGTTTACATTTTATTACCATACCTTCACATTTTGAGGTCCAAAACTGATATTTTCTGATTTGTCTCTTATTCAGCAGTAAGGATTCTGGAATTTGTCACCGTAAGCTAGAGATCAACATACAATATATGTGGATATGTACGTATCTAACCTATAAATATACATTAACTGTTACATTATAATTATTTTAGCAATTAATATAATAAGTCTAGGTAGCCTAATTCGCTATAGCCTCGCACTAAAATATAATTTTACGCACGCTTCGGGTTCACGACCATGTTGCTGTCTTATGGATCCCGATCCCTCGATGCGCCGCCAGCCGGGGAGGACTCGCYGGTGGGTCCTGGGCGCAGTCCCGCTGTCCGGAGCAGGGTCCACCCCACAGCGGGTGGCAATAACCTTTCGTCGTTCTCCCTGTTGCTGCCCCCACGGGTAGCAGCTTCCACCCGCCGCAAGCCAAACCGTCTTCTCGTCCAGCCGCGTTTCGTTATTCCCTCCGGCTGCCTGGTCCCGCTCCCTCGTCCCTGCTTTCCCGCTGCTCTACCGGAGGCCGGCTCCTGCCTCCTTGCTCCGTTCCCAYGCAGCCCTGCAGCGCGGCGCCGTGCCTGGTGCCGTGGACACCCCGGGGGCTGCCGACCAGCGGGAGGCACCCGCGCGTCCTGCTGCAGCCAGGGCTGTGCTGCCCACGAGGCCCAACCTTGCCTGCCACGCTGTGACAACCGCGTCGCTGTCATCCTCAGTACTTACATGGCGCTCAGCTATTAGTATATGGTCAATTTTAACCGTGGTTTTTGTCTGTGTTTAATGTCTCATATAGAGTTATTGCTTACTAATAAACTGTTTGTAAATAATACTTATTTACGTAATACTTACATCATTATTTGTAAATATTCAGAAATATGTTGGACTGACAGAAAAAAAGGGAGAGAACTAAGAAATCTGATGTGTCTTGCTTCTGTTCAGTTGAAAAACTGCACCAAGAAAAGAATCTTTCTGCTGTTATTTCCATCCAGCAAATTTCAGAATTATCTTGGTTCCTTCTGGAATTAGAAGTGAAGACTCAGATGAATTATTCTGCATGTCCACAAACTGTCTGAGTTGGTTGAGTCTGAGACGATTCAAGCTTTTTTTTTCTGACAGTGCTTTGGTTCATATTTCATCTATGATAGTTCATCTCTAGAGTGAGAAAAGCAGTAGCTTTTCACTTAGAAATACCTCCCTGGCGAGAAGATGATAGAAAAAAGAGAATCCAGTCAATGAGAAAATATCTGACAAGCCCTTGCTTTCTCATCTACTGCTCACCAGTTTCATTTATCAGATTTGTTTCTGGTAGGTTATTTTGGTCCCCTGCCTGACCTGCCGACTCTTAGGCAGGCCTGAGAGTTATTTCCTCCTATATTATTTCCACCAGGACACAGTTTGTCTTTGTCACAAGGTGACTACAATGTCTGCTTGCACCTCACTGGGGAAGTGACAATTTTCATCCTGATCTCCAAAAGGGAAACAAATAAAGGTGATGAAGACAATGCTTACTTCGCTCACCCTGGATAACACTATCCTTATCCCCCTGTAGTCATTAAACAGGGTATTCTTTGCTGTTATTATGTAGGACTTATTTAACCTTACTGTCATGGTTGTGACATTGAAAATCTCTGTTCAGATTACATTTCTTTCCTCATGATCTACCATTCTTCATGTYCAGACATTGTTTTGTTTATGTTAGGACTTCTTTTTTTCCCAAGTGTGCCTAACATATCCAGGATTTGCTGACTTTCCAGAGTATGCTTTTGTGTTTTTTGAAAGATGCAAGTTATTGTGGGTATATGTTGCTGAAACCGACTTCTTCAAACACTTGTTCTTTGTTGTGGGAATAGTCATTCATTCTTCAATTTTCATTCCTGTGGTTTGTATCAAGAAACACTTTTCAAAAGAGTGTACTGATTAGAGTAGCATTATTATGTCCTGTATTAATGATGCACTTTTAGGAACATAACAAAATTGTTTTGAGAATAAAATTTTGAAACATTAAAATTGGGTAAACAAATGCATTAATTGGCTGATACAGAATGAGCTTCTCTTGTTCCACGTTTACATACATAAATATATGTTATACAGTTTTATATCGTTTTATATCATTTTAAGTTTAGAAGAGATTATTAGATTATTAGGCTTGTTTGAATTAATGCTTAATATAGGCCATGCAATTGCATCTTAAGTGACCACTAAAAGCTACACAAAAAAACATGGTGACTTTTGAGATARGAGTTTGAAAAGTGCTAGACATCTGTTACTTCTGGCTGCCTAGTTTTATTCACTGATAGCCAATTAGTCATGAGTAGCAACTTATTTAACACAGTGTCCTCTAGGTTCCTGCAGGATGATTTGTGGAGCAAGACTCAGCAGGCAGAACTGCGGGTGCAGGAATATCAACATCTATGCCAAGACTCCACTTCTGCTCAGTAAATGCACCTGAGCTTCCATTTAGTCATGCAGTGTTTTAATATTAGATTAGGGAATTTTCACTGCTAAAAAGTTATGTAGCCATATGGTTATATGCTGCTAGCAAACAGATTAACTACTCAAATTGATACAGTTTAGGTACCTTAATTTTTTACTTTTTTTTTTTTTAAGGGCCTAAGTCCTAAAAGTTATTATGGACTCAAAGTCATATATAAAAGATACCAGTGCTTCTGGTATCAGATAAAGTGCGACTGGGATTCACAGTGACATCTAAGCTTATTTTTCACTGAAATTAATGATGTTTGGCCTTAGTGATTCCTCCTTACAAACATATCCTTCTTTGGCAAGTTAAGCTCTTTCATAGCCACTGCAGAGACAGAATAAAGCCTCCAGAGCGTAAATCAGACACCTAAAGTTTTTTTTTTTTTCTTATTTATCTGTAAAAATCATCTCTATTAACTACAAAACAAGCCTTGCCTCCTAAGACCCCAGTTGTCTGAGTTCCTCTGTGCCCAAATTCCTTTTGAAAATAGGAAATACATTCTTATGCAAATTGAGTTTATTGTAATAAATTAGCATGCAGATCCTATTCCAGTAGTTTGCATGATAAAAGCTGTCCAGTAGAATTGATCCCAAGACCATGAAACAAAAGCTTCTCCTTTGTTTGATCTGGTAAACATTGTTCTCACATTACTTAACTCCAAAAATAAGAAAACTATATTTTAATGTAATGATATCTTTGTTGTTTTTCTGGAACATGAAGACACCCCTTTGCTGGCTGCCTCATCCTTGTGCTGAAATGCAACAACAGATATAAAGATGAATTCAAAATAAATCCAAACATTATGTACAGTGAACTTTTGTGCCTGTGTCTTGTTTGCCTAATTCTTAACAAGTGTCACTTGTGTATGACACAGTTCCCTTCAGTAAGGAGAGAGCTTTAGTGTTGGCATTTTACTGATGGGGAGGTGGGGTAATGGAGAGAGATTTGACTTGGTTAGGATCTCGCAGCGAAAGAACAGAGAAAGGACTTTTTACCTGGGTGGGGGAGGTTTGGCAACCTGTCGTACTGAAACTTGTCATATTAGCAACAGTATTTTGACTGGTCCATGTGGTGTGAGTTAAGATATTAGAAATTCTAGGGCAGAAACAGGTATCCTTGTTTTGTGTTTTACCCTTTTGCTAGCTCTTAATCAGACTGCAAGATAATGCTCCATCAGATGCAATACTAAATATTATTCCTTTAAGAGGTTTGTGCATGTTGCAATATAATGTCTTATGAAGACTGGTGTTTTCACTGCTCAAGTAGAACATATGTAAGGAGTGTCTTCTATCTGACATTGACATGTTCAGGTTTCAGATTATTTTCATAGCATTTTGAGCAGCCTGCTCAAAAAAAAAAAAAAAAAAAAAAAAAAACCATAAGTACCTTAAAAGCAGTTTTAAGAGGGACCAAAACTTCTTTGAAGTTAGATTTAAAAGTTCCATCTCAATTTTCAGCATTCCCACATTACATTCAACAGGAATGCTGCTGAAGACTAAGACAATGGAAAACAATATAGATTTGGGGTTTTGCTGCATCTGAGTATTCACAAAAGCATATATGAAATATTGTAAATCTAGATGAACTATGATGAAGGGTCAAGTCAAATACTTCTCTGGAATGATATTCCTCACTTTAAAAAATTTATTCTCTTTTCAAAGATGATCTTTATTGATAAGCCTTGGAACAACACCTGAAGATGGATAAGAAAGTTAAGAGGAAAAGTAATTAGAAAATGGATATCTAATCCACGACTAATAGAAGTCTGCAGCTTTGAAGACTGTATCTTGATATTTCACTTTCCTCCACTAGAAACAATCGTTACTAGCAAACTTCAGTGCTTTGTATGTAGTCAGCTACATTTTATAACTTTTTTTTTCCCTCATGACTTTTCTAGTCTTCCTAGAAATAAAAAAAGCATATTGACTCCTCCTATTTTACATTTATGGGACAAGGTTAGAATAAACTGTTTAATGCAGATATTACATTGATAATTGTATTTATTCCTGAGTAAGAGCTGACAAAAGATGTGACCAGATAAGAGATTGTGACCAATGAAATTTTACATCACTGTTCCAAATATTTTCTCTTTTCAAGATGCTTCACTTTCTTATTTTTTYATGAATATTTTTGGAGAAAAAGTTTTTGTTGTAAAAAAAGTTTCAGTACAAATGAAGTCACATAGTAATTAGCCTTTATTATTTCTATCACTAGTATGTCTATTGCTGCATTTGTACATTTATGTCACATGTCACTAGTGACATGCCATTTTTAACACTAGTAACCACATATTGGCAAATCCTTTCCTATTTGGTTATATGTTTTTGCTTTTAAATACATTACACATTATTATTATTATTATTTTTAATTTCATTATACTGTTTCTTATTTCTTATGTTTGGTAATAAGCAACACATTGAATATTAAAACAATTATCTTTCACTTTATAATATTGAAATTTCCTCTACTTTGTTACATGATGGTCAAAAGCAAAATATTTTGATCAGCTCCTGGTCTTCAAGGCTTGCTAGTTGAAAGTAACGCAGATCTAAACCACCAATTACAACTCATAAGGCTTTGAAAAACCTAAAGCCCATTTTTTGTTCCCATCAGTCTGGATTATGCTGTAGCCTGAACATAAATGAACAATATACACATTGAATAGATTAGAAAATAAAAATTACATAAAGGACCAGCATTTGAATGAAAAGATAAAWCTTGTTCCAGCCTAACATGGTGAGGCAGACAACATGAATGAAAAACTCTTCATTTGCGAGTAACCTCCAGTCATCACTGTTGCAGATAATGGAATGAARACAGGGACAGCATATCTTTATTTTACCCCTACTCACACGGCAGTYGGTAGACAGTAAATGGGGACAAACACTAAGCCAACTGCCTAGCACAGCTGAGCAGCACAGTAGTGATGAGGAGCCAAACACCAAACTGGAATCACGTAAGCAAACAGGACAGCTGGGATGGTGCTGTGCACCTCTTTGGCAAAGGATCTGTAGCTAGCAGAGCCACGTTCCACCCTGGGCACAAGCAAATGTCCAAACTGAGCACTTATTTGGGGTCCAGCATGAGGCATATAGAATTACTGTATATATTATCTGACACACTGAAGAAGTTTTCAGCATACACCTTTGCAGATCTTGTAAACTTCTCCTCATTTGTTTTTCAGCCTTTCCACTATACTACCACATTTGGATTTCCATTTATATTTAAAAGTCTACAGACTCTGAGATACAATTTTGAACTCATTTTTTCAGGTTTTTTTTCCTTCTTCCTCTCTTCGTGTATTTTCTTTTTAGGCACAAATGTGATAAAGTCTTCCTCTTTTATCTAATTCCCTGTGTAATACAGATCTATTGAGAAAAATATATATCCTGGCCTTAATAAAGGTAGAGAGAAGTTTGATATGGATTTCTATAGGGTCAAGATTGAACCTAATATACCCAAATCTGTACCAGGTTCATCACAGCATTTTATCTATATTTTAATTAAGTGAAGGATTCTTTAAAGTTCTCTTTCCAATATATGATCAAACTTAAACTGAAAGGAATTGTCATGTTGCTCTTTTTTTTCTGTTCAAAGCCTAACCTTTTCCTAACCAACTCCTTATTGAAAGAATGTAACCTTTCATATCAATGGTGATTTTCGTATCAGTCAGTGATCAGGTACTTTGGAACTGGAATTGAGATAAAGAACAAGACACACAGACAAGAAGTTCAGAACAGTGGTACTTTCTGCATTTTTAGTATAGCTTTACTGGTGGGGTTTGCACTAAGTCTTTCCTTCTTAGGTTTCTAAAAATTTCAGTGCATTTGTCTTGCATAATTTTCAGGCTATAGCTATACTATAGCAATGGATAATATAAAAAAGCCCTAAAATAGATCAATAAACTCTTCTCTTCCCACCTCTTCTGCTCTCAGGTGACTATTATGCCTCCATTTCTACTTGGAAACAGGTTTCTAGGTTTTTTTCAGCTCAGATTTCCTGTCAGTGGTTTCAAAGTGCATGCTGATTCTAGCACAAAAAGGCTGAAACATGCATGATCCCATATCCTATTTTCTTGCTGTTATAAAGCGGGAGTACTATATATTAGAGAAGGGAGGGTCACAGGTTTGCATAAGGATATGACAATTCTACCTACACTTACCTAAATTAAAAACATTAAAATGGTAAATTTATGAGGTTTCCAAAATACTTTACTCCAGATTTTTCCTTTCCTCTTGAAATTGATACTGTTCTTCCTGTTGTACATTAAATGTTTAAGAAGATACTGAAATACAGGTCTTATTGAGGCACTGTTCCAGGATAGCTTGATAGGGCTGGAAAAGATTCAGGCGACCTTTTCCATTCTTCTGCTCCAGAGAAGAATCAACTGCTCTGGTATTACTCCTGAAAGTGTGTGGTCCATGCTGATCTTAAAGATCTCCAGTTCTGGAGGCTCCAGGAAATCTAGCCCAGTCCTTCACTGACTACAGGGAAATTTTATGATGTCATAATATATAGGGTTGCAAGTCTACACTTTTAATAACACTTTCAAGGATGGAACCATTTTTCAAAAGTGCACATGCAAACAAACATTACAAAGTCATATAGAAAATATAACGTAGTTCTAAATTCATTTCATTGTTTTCATATGAGAGTAAAGACAATGAAATACCTTCTTGATAAATAATACTTTCCCATTATGAAATGAAGGAATTAAAACTTTTTCAGAACTCTTTCTTTTATGCTCTTTTACCTAGAGACATCAAGTGTAAGTTCACATTATGACATTCTCCCAGTTCTCACTGTGAAATGACATAATGGCTTTAGAGTTGACTTAAAATTGGACTGTACATCTGAAACTTGTAAGATAACATTAATAACTTAAAAACTATACTGATATACCATTTCTGTCAATAATCAATAGCTCCTTTTTTACAGTATATTTGAAATCCTAAAATTCTTAATATCTGTATAAAGARGATATTAATTTTCTCCCTCTTGTATTATTCTTTTTGTTTATTTCCATGATAACTTAATAATTTAACCCAGATTCTCCACCTCCATGATTAATGAACATTTGAGTTCAGTTTCTGAGTTTTGCAGACAAAAGCCGGAACAGCACCTGTAATTTTGCAAAAGAAAAGTTGCAGTTAAACAGACATCTCCAYATTCCTTTAACAATAGAACAAAAGGGTTATTCATGAAAATTAGAACCACACATYAWWAAAAAAAAAAAAAAAAAAGGCTTAAAACCCACCAACCTTGATAAAACAAACTCTGGGAGCCTTTGATTATGTGTGAAGATAAAGTAGATACAATAATGCACTTCTTAGAATGGCAGCTAGTGATATCTTCATGTGGCCTTCACTAGAAGAAAGAAAGCACACTGCTCCAATCAATACACCGATAGCCGGTAATGTAAAGATTAAGATCAGAATATTTAAAAATTTAATACTTTGCCTCTCCATATAGCACTTTGGAAGTCAATATCTTTAGAAACCTGGTCCATTTCCCTGCTTTGAAATCATTATATATTTAAGGTTTCTAAATAATTCATCCAGTCCCTGAGATTAAAAATGTAAAAAGTAAGTCCATCCATTATCTTCTGCAGCTGCTGCCTAGATATTAGGTTTTTTTAGCTACTCAGTATTCTTTCCTTCTTGCTGAATTGAGATTTCAATGGTTACATTAAACAAAGAGTATTAGCCCCACCCAGCTGCTACAATAAAGTCTGCTGTTTCTCAGTTAACACACATGTGCAAATACTTGAATGTTCATGTGCACACACATCCTTGTCCTGTATTTACTTTTAAAATGTCCTATACAATAAGACTATCTCACTATCAAAAATTATGTCAACTTGATTGGAAGAGGGTAGGGAAGGTGGCAGCAGGCAACAGGCTAACAAAATATTGTGTAATCCATCATGACCACCTCTGGAATAATGGAAAAACTGCTACACAAATACGGTCATGACCTGCTTAGCTTAATTGTGTAAAGTAAAGTAAAGTAAACTTTACTCATGGTGAAGAAGCAAGTAGTATGTTAAAGATAAAATGTCAGGCAGATGTGCTCCTCCTTAATTTCCTTGCCAAATTCATAGTTCCACAGTTGTTTTTTTTTTTTTGCAAATGAAGAAAATCCTCATTTTAATAAAAGAATATTGTGAAGAAATAAGGGGAAAATTTTGTTACTTTGCATGTGCTAGTTGTTATTTATCTATTGTAATAGAAACATAACTTAGAGAGAGGCACATGAAAGCAGAAAACACTTCATTTCAGGTTACCAGGTTTAAAGTATAACAATTAGAACAGAATGAAAAAATCATTTCTATTTTTTTCAAATTTGAAGCATATTTTTTCCATTAAGAACTGTAAAAAGTGCTTCTTCTTTTCAGCAAGTAAGTATGATAGTAAATGCACAATAATTGTAGTTTATGGTATGGATACATTACTTGAAAACTTCACAACCCTGATGTTTGCGTCTAGTTCTTCTTGCAGTAAAAATCTCAGAATGACACTGAAGCACACTGATTAAGCATGTCATTTACTTTAAAAACATTTCCTTTAAGGAACATGTTCACGCATGCTCTTTGGTATAGTTTTCATCACTTCCAGAAGTTGCTTGAGATTTTTCTTGAGGCTTTGGAACAGTCCTATGAAAAAAGGAAGGTCCCTATCCTCAAAACTGCATAGGTTTCTAACATTGTTTTACCACAGAGAACTGGATTTTAAATGTTTTATAACAAACTACCTAAGAAAACTGCCCTTTATCTGGATAATTCTTCAGTTTTTTAGCTCTGTTGACACAAGCTGAGGTGACAGTTTATGTGCTTGAATGAAATAGGGTGGGCAGGAGGTGCTATCGGTAAAGGCTTCTTGGCTTTCTAATGAAGTTTTGTCTCAGTGCTCCGAGACCATACAGGCCATTGATTTCAAAAGAAGCAAAATGAGGCACTGAAGTGTTACATTACAAGTGAAGAAAAAAAAAAAAAGTGCTTAGAAACAAATTAAGAAAGCTACACAACTATAACTACACTTGCCAAAAACCTCTAAAATGCTAATCAGCAAGAGCCAAGTCCCAGAGAAATTATCTGCAAAGGTACGCATACACAAACAGACAGACACAAGCATTACAACTCCAGTTTGTACTACACTCTCCACAGATAGGACTGTGCCACTCTCCAGGAGATCTGGCAAAATGTTTGCCCTATGTTGGGCCTATGCTAAGAAGTATCATCTAGACTGGTTAACCTTCTCTGAACCTTTTCTAAGATCATGCAGAACAAGAACAGAACAGAAATTCATTATGAAGGTCAGGAGAGTGGTTGCAATGTGAAATGCAACAGTGAATCATACATTCATTCTTGAAAAGAAAGTATTGTAATAATAAGGTCACTAAGGCAATAATGATAAGGCACTAAGGTCAAAAAAGTTGGGATCATTGTGGCCAGTGCATTTTTCTTTTTCCAAAGAAAAGGAAAAAAGTAAATGTTAAAGATAATACAGTACATACTTTATCGCTAAACATCCAGAAGCAGTTAAGGATCCTGCAGGACCCTAGGCTGTAATCCTCAGTGAGGAAAATGGCCAGGCACACCTCTTTTTTTTAATGTATCATAAAAAAATTAAAAATACTTGTTCAAGTGTTTTCTCTTGTAACTTTTAAGGATGGTTTAATTTTACCTGGGAAACTTTGTACTGTGTTTCCTCCAGGCACTCTACAGTGCACTGGAGAGGTGAGTGAATTATCTATAAACAGAAAGTAGAAATAGTGAACTGCATATTCTCTGTTCACCAGAAAAAATCACACGATTTAAATCAACAAATGCTGGTTGGTTCAATGATGCCAAAGCTGTAAAATATATTGCATAGATTATTTGCTGTGAAATACTTGCTCAGGTCTAATAAATAATATAGTAACTACCCTTTGGTCTAGCCATATATATATTTTTAATCATCTTTGCATACTTTAAATCAGGTCATCTAAGCAGTCACATTTGTTACCCATTAGGAACTGAGTTAAGGTTACAAGGGCATGAATGCTTTGCTAAACAGCTTGAAAATTTCACCCTTCCCGTCAATGCTATTGCCAGAAACGCCTCTCCCTCTTTGAGTTAGCTAAATAGGTTTAACTTTAAAATTAGCCTATGCAATAATGAGATGAAAATGCTTGYTCATGGTGGTTGAATATTATAATGAGACATCTGATTTGTCCTTCAAAATCAAGATGAAATAGAATCTGACTCCTTCTGCAACTATGGCATGTATTTTAAATCAACTGCTGTCTGTAAAATAAGATCAAAGCTCTGAACTACCTCAAGGAACTTTTACCCTTAACCTTCCTAGACTTGATGCATGCAGTCACTGAATTAAGTTTAACAATATATATTCCTTTAACATTTCCAGCTTTGTCCTCTGGAGAAACATGCTTATTTTTGCTACTGGATAGTTCATTTTGATAGTGGAAAATTCAGAAGTTGTTCTCTCAATTTATCTGAGCAACTGATGTTTAACTATCAACAACAGGTAAATACCTTAAAAAAATCTGCCTCAGCAGACTGTGTTTTTCCATTAAAACATGATTACTAACCTTTCTGCCCCATTAGCGCAGCTAACAGAGGCAGCAGTTTGCGCAGCAGTTTGCACAGAAGGGCGCACGAAGGTACCTTCGTTTCCGATCCCTGCGGTGTACGCTTTGAGTATGGTCATGACACGCTGCAGAGTGTGTTCCCCAGTGGCTGTTGGAGTCGCTGCATCGGCTGTGTCAGAGGCTGGGACCCAGACCGACCCTCTGATGGCAGATGCAGCTCTCCAGGTCTCAGGCTGCAGGGAGTGCTTGGGGCCTCTCCAGGAGGCCTGGGCTGGCAGCCAGCTCTCCTGCAGGAGGTGGGCTGCTGTTGACGAGGTGTGTCGTCAGGTCCGAGAAGATGAGCAAGAGATAGACAGGGTATTCTTGGAGACCGTACAGCTTCAGGAGTCCCAACCCCCCACAGCAGTGGAGTTGCCAGAGGGCTCTGTGCCGTGTGAAATGGTACATCATAACATCGTAGAAGAAGGCTGGAAACTGGTCACTGCTTGTAGGAGGAGAAAGGCTCCTACTCCTCCCRAAGACTTGCAGCTGAAGAACAGGTTTAGTGCCCTCCAGGATGAGGAGGAGATGGGCATGGCTGCAAGGGAAGCAACTGGGACAACAGACCCTGTGACTTGCAGGAACGCCCAGAAGAAGCAGCAGGTGGTTGTTGTGGTAGATTCCCTGCTGCAGGGGATGGAGGCACCTATCTGCCGACCTGACCTCTTGTCCAGAGAGGTTTGTTGCCTGCCAGGGGCTCGTGTGAGAGATGTCATGGAAAGACTGACAAGGCTTGTCCACGCTTCAGACTATTACCCTCTGCTGCTCTTCCATGTGGGCGCTAATGACACCAAGGGCAAACTGGAGACCATCAGACAGGATTTCAGAGCTCTGGGGATGGTGGTCAAGGGTCTGGGAGCCCAGGTCATSTTCTCCTCAATCCTGCCAATGAGGGGGGATGGATGAGTGGAGGAGGAGATGGACTTCCCAAGTTAACAACTGGCTGTGCCACTGGTGTTGGCAACAGGGTTTTGGTTTCTACGACCATGGGACCCTGTTTGAAGATGAACATCTGCTTGGGAGAGATGGGATCCACTTCACTAAGCGGGGCACAGGTGTCTTTGCCAACAGGTCCTCCTTCCCAGGTTGGCCGACTTTAAACTAGRAAAGATGTGGGAAGGGGAGAGTTATAGAGACAGGGTAGTTGGCAAAACACAGCTCAAGTCGAGATGCCTCCAGCGGGTGCATGCAGCTAGGGAAGTGCGCATAGGATGTGGCTATGGAGGACCCTCTTGTATCCCTCCTGGGAAACCTGCATGCTCCATCACCTCCCTGAAATGCCTGTACACCAATGCACGCAGCATGGGGAACAAACAGGAAGAACTAGAGATCCGTGTGCRGTCACAGGGCCATGATCTCATTGCCATTGCAGAGACATGGTGGGATAGCTCGCATGACTGGAGTGCTGTCATGGATGGCTACATGCTTTTTAGGAAAGACAGGCCAGGAGAGCGAGGTGGTGGAGTTGCTCTTGATGTGAGAGAGCAACTGGAATGTATGGAGCTGTGCCTAGGGGTGGATGAAGAGCGAGTCGAGAGCTTATGGGTAAGGATTAAAGGGCAGGCTAGCATGGGTGACACTGTGGTGGGTGTTTGCTACAGGCCACCTGATCAGGAAGAAGAAGTCGATGAGGCCTTCTACAAACAGCTAGAAGCAGCCTCATGTTCACAGGCCCTGGATCTCATGGGGGACTTCAACCACCCCGATATCTGCTGGAGAGACAAAACAGCTAGGCACAAACAGTCCTGGAGGTTCCTGCAGAGCATTGGTGACAACTTCYTGACACAGGTGGTGGAGGAGCCAACAAGGAGAGGTGTGCTGCTGGACCTCCTACTAACAAACAAAGAAGGACTGGTGGAAGATGTGAAGGYYGGGGGCWGCCTTGGCTGCAGTGACCATGAGAYGGTGGAGTTCAGGAWCCTGYGAGGARGAGGCAGGGCACYAAGTAGGATCGCAACYCTGGACTTCAGGAGAGCAAACTTTGGCCTCTTCAGGGACCTATTGGAGGAATCCCATGGGTTAGGGCCCTAGAAGGAAGAGGGGTTCAAGAGAGCTGGTTAATATTCAAGCATCACTTCCTCCAGGCTCAAGAGCGGAGTATCCCTATGAGTAGGAAGTCAAGCAAAGGAGGTAGGAGACCTGCATGGATGAGCAAGGAGCTCCTGGCAAAACTCAAACAGAAGAAGGAAGTCTACAGAAAGTGGAAAGGGGGACAGGCCACTTGGGAGGAATATAGGAATGTTGTCAGAGGATGCAGGGATGCGACAAGGAAGGCTAAGGCCCGTTTGGAATTAAATCTGGCAAGAGATGTCAAGGACAACAAGAAGGGCTTTTCTTATGTGGAATGTGGTTTTCCCTGAGGTAATTGAAGGTACAGTGCCTGAAATATGCTGCTGTATCTAAAACGGGAGAGGGAAGGGGTGGATGAAAGACCCCTTTGATAAATCAGAAAAATATTTACTGAACTTGCTGCGGTGCTGCATAGTGTGATTATGAGTAATTTCGTAACAGAATGCTATAACATTAACTTAAATATCTTGAGGGCATATATTCCTTTCTAACTAGGTCTTGGGGGTGAGATTTCATAAATCCTACCCCTAGTGTCTTACATTTTGCTTTCCCACTAATTAAGAGAAAAGCTCCCTATATTATGCCCTCAGTCAGTTGCAGAAACACAAAGTTGTAAAGACACATTTTGTAGTTATTTTGTCCAMTATTCCTCTGAAACTTAACCTAATAAAAGCTCTTTGGACAAGCTGGAGGGGGAAGTAGTCCATTAGATCCTAATCTTCGTGGTAGGAAGAGTTGTGACAGGAGCAGTGGTAAGGAAATATGAGTTTTATTTGAAATGGAGGCTGTATTTTTCATATATTGAAGAAGTTCTGGAAGAAACAAGTATCTCAGTCCAAACAGTGAAAACTTAAGATAAGTGGGAAAAGATTTAATAAGTTAAGGGTTAATAAGTGAACATTTCCAGATTAAACACTGTGCAAACTATTATGCACTTTTCTTTATTAACTTACCCAGCACCTGTAAGCCTCAGGGAGAAACAAAATATAATTTGCTAACTATGGATGTGATTTTGTGAAACCCATGTTTGTAAATAATGTGTTGTATTCCATATTTTATTTTGAGAGAAGTAAAGGTATTTTCAACCTTCTGAAAGGTGAAAATGAATTTCTGAGAATCATGTTATCTAGGAAACAAGATCATTCAATATTGTGACATTTCCCTACATTATTGGGTAATCGTACTCAGTCATAGAAACAATGTCCATTAATTTCTGAGAATCTAACTGTAAATTCATTCAGCATAAGTAGCTTCATAAATGAATCCTTATGTTATCTTTATTTATTGAAGGACTTATGACAGCATGCAGAGGGATCATTCTTGTTTCTAACTTTAAAATATACTATACCTTTGATGGAATAATTATAATTCACTAAGTGTAAATTTTAGTGATATCAAGAAGAAATTTATGGTTCACTGGCTAAAACTGCTTTCACTGTTACTTTGGAAAATAAATGCTAACTCTAAGCAAACAAGTGTACATTTAGATATGCTTCTTTAAATGAAAGACTTGTGTTTTGATGTAGATAAGTTAGTCCTCAGAAAGATTTTGACAGTCTGCACAGATCAGTTTCTCATATGACAGAAAGAAGGGCACTTTTCCTTCTTTACAAAATAAAATAGCAGGTTTTATTCATCCTGCTTTAAACAAATAATGTTTCCCTTCTTTTGCCTGTAGTTTATTTATTTGTTAAAGACCTTAATGGTTTATGGACAGAATCCCTGTAAAGGCAAATTGTGTACATAGGCTCAAATCAGCCAAATCTTTATGCCTGTGCCTAGTTTTCAGGAAACAGGTATTTTTGCTAAGAGGACATACTTCTGAAACTGGACAGACTGTCCAGGTAGTAAGTTGCAGACTGTAGCTGATCCACGTTGTTCCTGCTTCTCTTAGTTCCCATAGACTTCAGCTTCTCTGATAACTGCAGCACCAAAGGGGAGAGAGCAGAGACTGAACCCCTGGAGGGTCTTGGAGGTCAAGCCCATGAGTACCACAGAAATCGGTGAAAAACATTAATGTTCACAAAACATTCTGGGTTGCTTTATAGATTACTTATTGTGTTCTCTATCAGTTTCAAGTTTTTGAAGGAGGGACAGGCAAAGAGACCTGAAAGAACAGAAGGATCTTTTTTTGGATTTGAAAGCTGCATAAGTATGTGGATTTGCAGAAACTTAACTAAAGTGTTATTCCATCAATATTTTCCACCTTCTCCCCCCCCCCTCCCCTCCTGATAGGAGGGAAAAGAAGCAGTAGAAAGAGACTGAGATAATGTGCTTTAGAAACCCATAATGATTTCAATCCCTGGTGTACTTCTCCTGACCTTTAAAGCAAGTTCTACTAGGGCTGGATTTATCTCTAGGGATGAAAAGTTTCTTTTTCTTTCTTTCTTTTTTTTCCTTTTTTTTTTTTTACTTTTATCTCTTGGCTAGTGCATTTTCGTTCCTTCTGTTATTGCTTATCTGACCTCTTTATATACAAATGCATGGATTGTGTTGTTTTCATGAATTGAATCATTTCACTCTGGTTACTCTTGCTAGTTTCTGAATATATTAGAATCCTTTATGAGTTATTACATTTTTTTCTTTGTTTTCATTGGAACTTATCACAAATGATACATGAAACGATATGCAATAGCTGGTGATAGTAAGCATGGAAGTAGATTTGAGATTTTTGTTGTTTTTGTGAGAGAAGGAACCTTAATCAGAGTCAATTCTAGGTGCCTGATATCCACAAAGTCCATGTTTTCTGAGAAAGAAAGGTGAGAAGGATTAGAAAGAAAAAAAAACAGCTGTGTGTAGAGTTTCTTATTTTTGAACTTAAGAATATCTGAACTTTAACCTGAGAGTCTTTTAACCTTTTACAAGCTGCAGGAGACCTATATGATCACCTACTGTCTTGCAAAATAGTTACAGGTGTGACCACGGTCTGATGAAGTTTGGTGGAAATGACCTGGTCAAGTTAAAAAGAGGATATTGATACAAAGGAATTATTTCAATGCTGTTCCAGTAACAAAAATTGTTCTGACAACTCTCCTTTGAAATGTAAGTTAATAAACTCTTCCTGTTTAAAAGTGAAAAATCTTTGGCATATTTTTGAGAAATGTGGCTACCATTATATTACTGTATAACACTTCTGAGATTTGTACATTTTAGTCCATATTAAGGGATTAATAGATTTTAAGGGCAGAAGTTATTGCTGTTATTAGGAAACTTGATCTGCTTAACAAAAAACATACAATTTTAACAAGTGATTCTGGCATCAGAACCATATATTTTCRTGGATTTAGAGCTTATCTTCTGAGGGATTTTCAAAACTTTTCAGATACGTCAAAATGTGTGTAATTTGTATTGCACCTCAGTGAGTTGTTTCAATGATCAAGCACCCTGGTGATAAAAGCTTTGAACTTTGAATTTGTCAAACATCAGTTTTAAACAAATTTACAGTTATATCGAAATCCTATTTTATTATTGATTTTATGATAATATGATGATTGTAAGCTCTTTTATATCTTCTTTATAACTCACTGAGACTTGCATTGAGCTAGGTTGTCATAATACAAAATCATGGCACATTATTCATGCTCTTTCTTTGACATAAATATTCATTTAAAAACAAGAATCCAACAAAATATAGTTACTGGTTTAGTTGTTCATAAAGTGTTGAAATCAAATTTTCCTCCAAAAAATTTCTGAACAAAGACTCTCTATGCATACTGTCATAATTTGTATAATCATGAAAGGTGTGTTCATTTCGGTGGGATCCATTTTCAATGCCAATGATAATCCTGCACTGGAAGTTAATTCAAGTTATCATAAAAAGCGATCCCATGGCAGAGACAGTAAAAAATCTAGTTATTTCTGCCCATGAACTTCCCCAAAAGAGAGTCATGTACAAAATGTGTGGTTACTCTTTATGTTCTATACTCCCCAGAAGACCAGCGAGACAGCAAAATCTCGGCTCTATCTGAATCATCAGATAACTTCCGTAGCACTTACCAGAACTATCTAGTCATATAGTATATATAAATGCTCTTACAGATTCAAAGAAGGTAGAAATAGGAAAGTATCTGACAAAATGGTTGGTCATAAAGTGCTCCTCCTAACACTGCAAATTGCTTTCGTTTTGTCAATATTTGCTGTTTCATGTTTTAATTTTCAACTGCCTTGGAAATGAAAATAAACAAACTGGATTTGAAACAAGTTGAAGAGAGGAGAGAGAGAGAGAGAATTAGGACTGTGATTAGCATATGTTATGAATTTAACATTTCAATGAATTTTAAATATTGACATCTTCTCCAACTCTTCATATGTGACTTCCCAAAAAGCATGTTAAAACTGGCAATGTGAATTTTCTGAAAAATAAATAATTCATCTAGTGATAAAAAGTTTCTTAAGCAATAATACTATTTCTGAAAAAAGCACAAGAATTAACAACTCAGAAAAAGCAGAGCAGAAAGCTTCTATAATCAAATCACCAAAGAGTGACAAAACTCCAAATGACTGCCTAGCATATCTTTACAGCAGACTTCACGGAATCCAGACAACATAATATAATTAAATTAATAGTACTAAATGCCTTTTACTAGATAGAAAATGAAATAGTGGCATTAATACAAGGCAAAAAAAGCATAAACAAACAAACTTCTATAGAAGAAGTAAAATCCCAAATTACTAATTCTAGTTCTTGAAGCTGAAATATCCAAATGGAACATAAGTACAGAAAGAAGATTTAAGAGAAATGGAAAAAAAAAAAGATGAAAGCCATCTAATCATAAGGAAGTATTTAGCTAACTCAAACTGAATAACAGACATGGACACAAGTCTAAACTAGACTATACATTTTCTATGGGAAAATATAGTTAGATGTGGACTTTGATTTTTTATCGATTTGTATAAACTCTTTTATGCTTTCAGCTGTTTTATAAAGAACTAAAGCATTTAGAATTACAGGTTCATTAAAAGCTTTTCACAGTTACAAATTGTCTAACTAGCTAAAGCTAAGTTCCAGAATATTTATTAAGGAAGCAAAATAGGTAGCCTGACTGTCACTAATTTGAATCAATTTACCTCCTTTTCATTTCTTTGCTGAGTATATTTGCAAGAGCAAGCTTATCAATGTAGTACCTAAAGCTGACCCTGCAAAAATGATTATTTTCTACTCAACTTCAGATTTTCATCTTAGAAAATTCACACTCAAACCTGCAGAGTACAAAATTGAAATGTTATAGACTCTTATTCATTTTCAAAACCCAGTTGAGCAAAACCACTAGCACAAAATCATAGGACTCATGGTAGAGTAAGATTTTTATTTAGCAGTGTTTGGGAAGAAATACTTTTTCTCTCACTATGACTCAACACTACTGAAACTATACAATAATGACAGACATTACCTGTATTCATGATTATGCGTGTGAAGTACTGATTTTACAATGGGGTGGTCTTTGCACATGTTTATTGAAGATTGCCCTATGTTTTCTTGTTGTCTATAATTTCAGTGTATGGATATATGCTATTAATTGCTTACTTTTCACCTCACAGGTATAGTGAAGTTCACGAAATAACAGAACTCAAGAAGTAATACACAACAAATAGTGGGTTGTCCCTTTTTGTTTGTAAATTGTCTGTAAGCATCTCTCAAATTTCTCAAGCATTTTAATTATTCTAAATTATTCATGATTTTCAACAGTCCTTCAAATCATTCAAGTTGTGAGTATACATTCTACAATTTGAATTGTGGCCTAAATAGATAACCAGTTTAATTAGTAATGTCTGCAAATTCCTTGTGTCATTGACTGACAACATATTTAAACTTGCATATTCATCTGCAACATAATATACTAATGTTGTTAGCAATGTTGATATATCATCTAATCGGGAAGAAAGAGCAGTAACATTCCACATATTAATTTAATATCTAATAATATTGATTATTATCAAGCAAAAATTATATATAGTTCTTTCTCTGAATTTGGGTGATTTTTCATGATTTCATGTTGAGTTAAAAGTTAAAGTAAATTAAAGTAATGGTCTAGCAAAGAGAACTGCTTATACAATACATATTCACCTAAAGTGGGATGGATGCTTCCCACTACAGGAGTGGATATGACCAGGGAAATAAACTATTTTTATTTTACTGTTGGCAAATATTTACTTCCAGGAGATCTTGTACAAGACTAGAAATGTCTGAAATATGCTTTCTGGTTATTGATGTTCCAAACAGCTCATTCGTTCAAAAAGGCAGTAATAAATTTTAACCTTTCTTGGAGGCAGATGTTTTGGAAAGTACTTATCATCCAGGAGAGCAGGATGGAGAAGGAAAGGTGTTCTATTTTGTAGGTCAAAATTGTCTTATTATATATTAGACAAACAGTAGAAATGTCATCAGAATGGAAGTCTGTTCACAGTCAGTCAAGTAAAGGCTTACACATATGCTTATCACTAAACACTTAGTAGTCCTTTGAAATTTCAGTAAGACTACTTGAAAAGTCCAAAATTCATCATGTGAAAAAATTATTCCTGCCTTCACCACTCATGTTGCAATGTCAGCATAATATTTACAGCACAGTTTTCAAAAGTTCCAAAATAAATGAAGTCTAAGTTCTGTTGACTTCTTCTCTGACTTCTGTTGACTCTTAAAAGACTAACACATTAATACTGTCTGCTGTCTTAGAAGTGTTTTCGTCAACTAAATATTTTTCAGTCTATCCTATGTACCTTAGTCACTTTGAAAATGAACTCAGAATCCTGAGAAAAAGTTGCAATAAAGGAACTTTGACCTTGGAACTTTCCTTTTAAAAAGTTTGCACTTGATATTGAACCTGCTGAAATTGATGGTCCTTGTCTTAGTTCAGTGACAAAAGGATCAGTGACTGAAAAAGCTAATTTACGTTTGTAGAATGATTTATTTTATCTATGGACAAATGAGCCATGTAAATGCAAACTATTGTTTTTGTCTGTCATTGCAATGAGAGCACATTGTAATACTATCTTTGAAACATAGAAAAGTAAGAGACAAAACATGGAAAATTTCAGTCTTATTTTTGAATGTAAAATATCTCTGGTTAAATAAGAAACTACTATTGCTATTAAAAAAAGACAGAAGATGTTAGCCCTTGCTGTACCTTCTTCAAGCCAAATTTACTAACAACAGGTATAAAGACTCTCTAATTCATTAACCCTGACAGGAATAATTATCGCTAATCTTGATTCAGCTTTCAATCAGCCATGGATGACTATTTTATCCTTCTGATATTACAGAAATTTTTGGGCGACCGCATAGCAAAGACTTCTTGTGGCAGAATGATTCATCTGAAGCCAGTCAGGATAATATTCATTTGTCTCCTTTCTGCATTTGCCGTTCTGTGAGTTCTAAGCTGATGATATTTCTTATATGAAAAATGTCATCTTATTATTTTTCTTGAATATGTATCTCTCACAAGAACCTGTGCTGATGATCTCTCATTAAAATCTGGACAGAAACAATGTTTGTTTATAGGTAGTAAAGCATAGAAAAGTGGCCTGGTATGGCATTTCAGCTAGGCGATGGGGATTATTTTGGGATGTTCAATAAGTTAAGGGGAACCGTAAAAGAGCAAGGACTCCAGGTGCAGCACGGCTGTCTSTTACAAGTATTTATTGCTCACTCCTATAGCCTCGCACTAAAATATAATTTTACGCACGCTTCGGGTTCACAACCACGTTGCTGTCTTACGGATCCCGATCCCTCGATGCGCCGCCAGCCAGGGAGGACTCGCCGRTGGGTCCTGGGCGCAGTCCCGCTGTCCGGAGCAGGGTCCACCCCACAGCGGGTGGCAATAACCTTTCGTCGTTCTCCCTGTTGCTGCCCCCACGGGTAGCAGCTTCCACCCGCCGCAAGCCAAACCRTCTTCTYGTCCAGCCGCGTTTCGTTATTCCCTCCGGCTGCCTGGTCCCGCTCCCTCGTCCCTGCTTTCCCGCTGCTCTACCGGAGGCCGGCTCCTGCCTCCTTGCTCCGTTCCCACGCAGCCCTGCAGCGCGGCGCCGTGCCTGGTGCCGTGGACACCCCGGGGGCTGCCGACCAGCGGGAGGCACCCGCGCGTCCTGCTGCAGCCAGGGCTGTGCTGCCCACGAGGCCCAACCTTGCCTGCCACGCTGTGACATCTTTTCTCAAATCTTTTTTTCTTTCTTGAGATTACATTTTCATATTTCTTGGTACAATTTGAAAGACACATGGGTAAAATTCATGTATAAAGTAGTAAAGTGAAAAACTTGTATCTCATCTTTTTTAAGACAGTAAATATCACGTACATCTACTTGCAATAAATTTTCAATAATGCACTTCATTATCAAAACAAGCCAGGGATTAATTGCGCTAAGAAATTTCAGTTTTATTATTGTGTTATTTTGAATATGTGCACACTTCATAGTTTGTGATCTGCAGGCAAGCTGAACAACGTGACACAGTTGTACACATTCTCTCTCAGGGTACCTAATTCATGTTAAATTCTTTTAGACTGAAGAAATCTTTTCTTTATAGTAAAAATGGGCTGTGGAAGATGGGATTTCCTTCTGAGAAGAGATACATAATGAAATAGGATGAAGTAGGGTGAATGGAAGGTTCTGCTCCAAACAGGATTACAGGAAAGATGCATTCACTATGTCAGAGTTATTCAAATTGCGAGCTTATTCAAATTGTGAAATGCTGTAATTTCATCCAAAAACAACCTCTTTGCTCACAAAAAAATTTTGTTTATGGCTAAAATGAATATTTTCCCCAATTATATTTTTTAATTACTTCCAGTTTGCAGTTCCTTTTTACAGAAGTGTATATTAAGTCTTAGAAAATTCCTGCAGAGTGATAAAACCGCTTGGATGGGATTAATATGCATAAGGCTGATCAGTTGTCATTGCTTTAGGCTAAACCACCTTTACTTCAAGCTTTTTCTTTATTACCATTGTCACTGACTTAGAGTGAGTAAAATGACCAAACTTCATCCTGAATATGTAAAATTCTAGGTCTTATGTTGCATTTGTTGTACTGTCTTCAAAGACAAGTTTTTCTTTTGTTTTGTAGATGTCAGTAAAAGGCATTTAATGCCCACTAGGGGCAGACCCTTTTTATTTTGGGAGAAGTGGAGCAAAAGGTTCTGTTTAAGCCATTTTTAAGCTGTTCATCTTTTGGTGATGAGCAAACAGCTCAAGTATACACCAGACTTTTTGAATATATTTCTGTCACCTAGCAGAATTAAGTGACAACCGGAGGACAGACATCCCTAAATTCACCATCATGGTCCAGATGAGCAGTGACCCAGGTGAAGGGTCTCTTCCCTGCCAAGTGAGGTGCTTGAAGGAGCTTGTGACGTATTCTTCCAAGCATAGGTACATGTACAGAAGAAAAATTAAAACAAAAATATGAGCTTTTTTGATGCTATAATTGGGCTGCATCTCATAGATTAAGTATCGTCCATCATCAAATCCATAGCTGAAATTTTCCTGTTTTAGAAGCAGGAGTTTAAAAGAGTAACTAAAAGACAGGTGTTTACTTGTAGTTATAGCATATCATTATCTTATAAGATAGGAATCAAAAAGATGAGTATATAGTGAGTGATTTTTCTTTTACAGTTTGTAGTGTAAATTCTTCATTCTTTTATTGAATCCTCTTTAATGACAGTTCATTGGCAGGATTTTAGCAATGCCTGCTTAGTCAATCAAAACTAAGATTTCAGAAGAAGAAACAAGTGTGATACATTGACCATTGTGGATTACCACCTTTGCTTATAATATCAAGTCTACTGTAACTATGGAACTTTCAAAATGTACATATATATATRTGTGTTCAGACTGAATCACCAAAAAAAGGGGAGAAGAAATGAAAGAGATGAGAAAAGAAATTTTAGTGTTTGTATTTTAATTTTTTTTTTTTAAATGTATGTATGTAATTTAAAAATAGTTGATATACAATAGGATGACTTAAGAACTAAAGTTTGGAGACTCAGAAGTTCACAAAAATCAAGAGGCATGAAATACTTAAGTGCCATTTAGAGCTAAAACTTTAATTTTGAGTGTGTTTGAGTTACTCATATGGTTTATTGCAGTTGTGATGGCAATGCCTTGCCTTATAGGAATGCTATGAGAGTTAATGATTATGAGATTTGCAGGAGAAGGGAGGTCATACAATATCTGAAAAAGTCAGAACTGAGTTAAAGCAAACCAGATCCTCAATCAGTGTCAGCAGTCATAATTTCATTGGTGTTTCTTCAGTTTAAAGTATCTGTTATTCTTTCCACTTACACAGCAAGACAACACAATGAACACATTTTGAGGCACTAAGACCAGAACTGTGGCGATGATAATCAGTGATAATCAGTGAGAAATAAAGGTGAGGAAAGGATATATATATATATATATATATATAAAGACAGATTGACCAGATATCCATTAATAAAATTCTTGAATGTCACCCAACAGTGCAGTATCAGAGAGGAGATATCAAACTGACAGCAGAACTGGAAATCCAAATAGGCCAAGAGAAGTGAGAGCTACAAAATATTTGGGATCATCAGCATTGAAAAAAGATTTCACACGAGTGCTCCATAGGGCAGAAACACAGGGTAGACAGCTGTAGTACCTAAGCAGATGTACTGTGTTTCCTCTGCTCACTGCCTGAGCATGCACTGAGTTGCCATCACAACCCTTGCATGTTCCTGAATACTATCTCCTGGACTTACTTCTTCATTGAAGGTTTCTCTTTGTCCTGGTCACAACTCTTCCAGCTATATCTTTTTATTTGCTCTGACATGTGGCAGTCCTGATCAGCCTTGAAACTTTCCCTGGTGCTATGTCATCCACATCCTGTCTCAGGTGAGAATTCTCTTGAATAACAGGCACCTAGCATCCAGACTTTGTAAAAATCTAATTAATATAATTGTATCCATATTTTTTACTGTAATCATAGTCCTGCTAGGTTAGGTCTTTGCAGAAGTTGACAGACCTTAAAGACTGCCACATCAAGAACCTTAAAGACTGCCACATCAAGAGACAGTGTCCAAGAAATACTTCTTGGGAGAGAAACATCTTATTAACATGTATGAAGCAAAATTAAGAAAGACAGACACAGAACAACAGCATATAATTAATCATTAAACTTCATTTGATTTCATACGTTGTAGTTAAGTCCCCAAAACAATCCCAAGAGTTCTTTTTTTTATGTGCTTTATATTAAAATAGTATATTCTTTTAATATTACTTCATTTCAAAGTTACTCGTGGCTTGGTTTTGGAAGCTAAATTTTCTGGAACAAAGTGTGCTTCTGTAAAGGCATCACAAACATAATTTTCTGTTTTTATAAGTAAGTGTTGTTACATTTTCCTTCCATTACAATGTCTGTTGAGGAGGCAAATTTTAATATAAAGCTCCCACTGGTATTTCAATTTATTCTGTCATTTCTCTAATGTTGAAGAGCAGAGTGACCATCAATACAAAAGATATATATATATATATTTTATATTAGATTACAATGAATAAGCTTCCCCACTTAGGAGATAATGGCACTTTTTTTCCCTCCCCATTTATTGTCAGGAGATTCAGATATTAAATTCGAGACAAATAAAGGAGTATTCATACTTGGAATATTGAAGTGATAATAACAATACTGCCAGTGGATGAAATGTATGTGAACACCACATGATATCATTATCTTATTATTGTCATTGTTGCTTAGCTTGTGGGAAGTGATTTTTATGCAGGGACATTTGAAAACTACTTTCTGTGGAGCAATAAGAAATAAAGTTCAGTTGCTCTCTATATCACCACCAACAAATACATATTTTTGCCTAATTAATTTTTCAACGGTATTAATTATGGGACTGAATGAATCAAGGAATGCTTTGATCACTGAAAGGTTTGGGGTTTGAATAAATCTCATGTTGAAAGCAACAGAATGCTGTTACTGTTTGATGGCTATACATCATTCTTGGTCACTACTGTTGGTGATCTTATTGCATTTCTTTTTGAGAAACAAGGTGGGGGCTAAATATGTTCTTACTCAGCATAGAGTTAATTTGACTCTGTTTTTCTTTCCCATGCACACTTGTGAAATGAGTTGGTGTGATTTTTTCCTCCATCTGATTCCTGCATCAATATAATTTGCTTCAGAACTCCCCTCTGGAAAAAAAAGAACTTCACTGGTTAATAGTTTAGCAGGTTTCTGATAAGAAGGATTATTGATAAATGAATGTTTCTCATGGGACATCAACTGAATCTTTTAATCTCCTTATTGAATTTCTTAATTCCCTGTATTTCTTAATGCCTTCTTTTATTTAGCTTACTTTCTTTATATTGTCCCTCCAATGCCTGTATGTTTTATTCTGATATTCTCTTTAAAGAAAATTAACAATTCCCAAGGCTCATAACATGAGCTAGAGCCTTTAGAAGATTTCTTTGTAATCATTTGATGTGGTAGTTTCAGATAATCAAGAAGATGTGCTGAATTTGATTAATATAATTTTGGGGAAGAGGGGAGCAATCAAGCTAGCAAACAGGTTACTGGGAAGCTGCTGGAAGCTGGATGCCTGAGACAAAGGCAGGTAATAATTGTTCATTTTTCCCTGTACTTTTTTTCACACACTTCGTTGAAATGTATCACAAGACACAATCACGGTCAGGGAGGGCAGGCAGTGTTGCAAACCAACAGACTTTCTGTTGCATCACGAAATGCTGTGAAGGTACAGGTGTTTCATCTATGTTTTATGGTTTTCCTCCAGTTATGAAGTTTGGGCTTCTCTAACTTAAGCCATAGTCTGAATCCTATCTCAGGGAAAGCCTGAACGAGTAGAGTGCAGTGTTTCTTCTGGACAGTGCTGTCAGTGACGTTGTTTTAAAAGAGATTCCTTCATTTTGGAGGAATACACTGCTATGAAAAAACACCATTCTCTTGGTTTCTTCTTTCCAAGTACCAATATTATGAAAAATTCAGACACCAAATGTATGGGAATGGTATAGGTAGGCTTTTCTGGTGTTAGAAGAGGAATACCATTCTTTTTAATAATTTTAATGCTTCCACAGAAGAAAAGGATTCATTACACAGACCTACAAACCTGCTTGCAGTCCTCCTCTCCAGTATCACGGCCTTTCGGAAGGTCTGCTAGGCATTTGCCTCTTAAATGAACCCATGAAAAGATCAACCAGTTACTCTTTAGGTCACTGATGATATGCAATATCTTCTGTGACTTTTGCCTGTAAAAAATCGACATTGCTGCAAATGAACCACCTGGATTAGCATTGTTATGAGGACCCCAACCTGACCTTGGATGAATAGATTTTATATCGATCGCTAAAGGCATCATAACGTGGATTTCACTGCTAGTACAACCATAACAGCTACAGACCACTACAAAGCTACACTGTAAATACACCAGATCAAAAGGTAATGCAAAAAGATAGGATGATCAAACCCATTCTGTTCACAAAATAGTGCAGTGAATGATGAGCCTGGGGATTTCTGTGATAAGGTCATAAAATGTGACAAAAAGAGATTGAAATTTTTAATGTTGTATTGATTTCACCTTGTCACTACCCTATACAAATTCACCTACAGGATTTGCTTTTAGTATAGCCACTAATTTAAACTTTGAGCAAAAATATAGTTTTTTTATAGGCTATTCATCTTGTATTATGGTATAAGGTGCTAATGTTAAAGAGTGTTAAATAAACAATGCTAAGAATTCTTACCAAAAACTCAAATTACTTAGAGTTAAAAAGAAGTCTAAGTTATAATATAATATTTGTCTAAAACTACTATCTGATCTCAGATTCACAGATAGAAGGAATGGTATATTGGGCGCTGGCAAAACCAAAAGTACTGAAAGTCTCCTGCCAACTTCACAAAATATTAGGTGATACTAGGTGACACTAGGTGATATATAACAGGTGAAAATAGGTGATATCTTTTYCTGAAAAACATCAACAATTCATCTGAGTTTATCTATGTTTATCTGAAGTGAGTTAACCACAGGTGTAAATACCTATTCTATTCTCAGTAGGCATTTTAATTATGAAAATTTTGACTGTTTTCCCAAAGATTTTAATTTTGTTTTTGTCTTCATGCATGTTAGTAGGATTTTATTCAAGTCAGAAAAAAAAAAAATTAGGAAGGAAGCCAAATCTAAAATAACCCCTAAATAAACATCGAAAGGAATATTGAAATTAAATTAATTAAAATGAATAAATTGCTAAAAAATTTCATAATTATGGCAACCAGTCTGGCAAATGAACACATACCATGTGAATTAGGTGTTCAACTCCACTTTGAACATGCTATGTGAGTAGAATTATACAAATATAATTTGATGTTACAATGACAAATATCTGCTTTGGGCTTATTTTCGTTTTCTTTCAGTTTTCGTGCCTATCCCATCCCGGTCTCATCAGTTCAGCTGAGAATGAAAATCTCAGATCATTTCCAAAGACTTTCCCTAACTCCCTTTCTTTTCTTCTCTCACTACTGACCAAGTTTCCCTCTGCCCCTGTGTGCTCCTCCCTCTTGTTCAGTTACTCAGACTCATCAGTCTCCTCTCTGGTTCTTCTGTGCTATCCTCTGTTCTCGTCCATCTTTTTTTTTATTTTATTTTTTTCCTTCAGCCTTGCCTTGCATTTCTTATATCATTGTGCCCAGGTAGCTTCTTCAGAAAACGAGGATCATGTTTGCACACAAGTGTTTTTCTGATGAACAGTATCAAAAGCACTCTTGCCACCAGGCCCTCCTCAGTAACTTGTAATATGGAAATTGTTTTCATGCACAAGAAGCTGACTTTCATTTTGCATTAGAGCTACTTTTCACTGGCTGCATGAAACAGTAGTTCTTGTAAATTAGAACTTTCTAACCTATGCAGAAAATAAAGAGTTATAATTACACAATTTTATCATTAAAAAAAAAGAAAGAAAGTCTTATTAACATTATTACAGGTGTCTCTTGCAACTTTCATTTTAATTTAATTTCTTAACCTGTTACGCTTGTCCTTYTGCTGAAGAGCAAGAGGAGAACACTGACCACCTGAAATGAGGGATCAATGGTCCAAAATGAGGAATGTAGTATGGGATAAAGCTTTACAGATTAGCCAATACTCACTACACTGTGCGGAGGTGAGCTTCCTCGTTCTGTCACTTCAGTGTGTTTGGGTCTTAGCCAGCTTAGTAACTTACACAAAAGAAAATTAGAGAGGTCTGAATGGTCTGAAACCTGAGTTTTCAGCCCCACAGCAGATGGGAAGCCATATATCTCCAGGCATCATCATAAGGTTTTAAAAAACTTTTGCAGCTATGATGTCTCTGGAATGTATCTGTGATATCTCATGGATAAATAACTGGGAATTATAGATGGGTATTGGAAATTAACATATATTTTTCTTTCATTAAATATCAGAAATTTCCACTTCCCAAGCATTCTGTTATGCTTATGTGGGACCAGACTCAAGCTTTGTATGAGAAGCTGTTTGTGTCCCTTTGGAGTGTATCCCAAACATTAATGTCTTTGTTAAAGGCCACTGTAAGTCTTCTGGCACACAAGTGAAAACCAGCCGCTGAGGCGGGGATGTATATGTGGGAGTCAATACTTTAAAAACTTTGAAAGACACACATAAGGAAATATTTTGAAGGTCTGTTTKTTTATTTGTCTTGGGCACTTGTATTCACTATACCTGTGCAATGCAATGAAATCTATAAATAATCAATTCAGACTTTCTGAGTGGCAATCAGGGTATCTTAAAATGAGTGCCTTTATTTTGTAGAGGTGCAAATAATGTTTAAAAAAACTCTTATAAATAATGTAAACAAAGCTATGAACAGAATCTGAAGGCAGGTGCTGTAATACATGAGGCCTTTTGTTCTCAGTCGTGTGTGTTTCGTAGTACTGTGATATCCCTTGTCAGCCAAGAGATCACATTGAACTTTCGGGAGAAATTGTTTGACCTCAGATGATTGTGTGGGAAGGAGCTTGCAGAAGTCTTTGCAGCCTCGGCCAGTCCCACTCGTCTGGGTCTGTCAGTGTCACAGCGTTGCACAGATCCCTGAGGCGAGGTCTGACTACAGGTGGCATCCAGATAACCTGTGATTACTAGGGAAAAAATTGGTATCAAACATTTGGCCCTAGAACCCTAGCCTCTCACTTGACTTACTGAACGTGTCTGGTTCTTCACTAACCTCTATTTGTGCAAATCAGGTAAAACTGCATAAATGACAATGATTTTACATTCTTATGAAAATTAGAAGAAAATAAGAATCAGAACTAAATTTATAGATGAGCATATTTACTCACCTTGGCAAAATCATTACGTGACAAAGTTGCATTCCAGTTCTTCTTTGTCAGAAACTATTTGATAATTATATTAATTATGCACATATCCTTTTGAATAAAATATATTTTCATCAAGATTTTTGCAAATGTAAGTAATTTTTTACTTTGTCCCCTTTTCAAAAAGCTCAAAACAAGGTTAAACTGACTTTATGTCTGTGCACCAATGTGGTCATCTCTGTCTAATTAGTTTTGCTACATTGGTACAATAATTTTGCTTGACATGGCATTGAAAAGGGGCTCAGAAGGCAATCGGCAGTTTAATAATCATAATGGCTATTCATTACACCTACTGACTGAGCAACTGATGGCGCTACTTTACATAAAAGACTAGCAGGTACATAAGCACTTTTCATTTTTCATTTTTTTTTTAATTAAAATAGTTCTGGACACATTACACATGCATATTCTCAGCAACATGCAAACCTCACCTCAAATTCTTACTCTGCTTAGAACGAAGAATGGAGCAAGTAGTAACAACAGAAATATGTATTGTTCTGCTAGTTTGGATCCAGACATCCTCTGAAAACTGATATATATCTTACTGTATTTGGATAGAAGCTACCTTTCACAGCTAGGGGAAATAAATTTGGAAAGTATCAAGCGAAGCAATCTGAATATATGAAGCAATCTTTGCCAGAGAAGCTGCCTTTTCAACTCTTCTTCTTGTAATATGAGACAAATCAATATAGTTGTAGTATTAGGCTGATACTCAGAGCTTCCTCAAAGAATGGACATGAAATAGCTATTTGATTGATTTCTGCTGTTTATGCTTTATCTTATGTATGCACACGGAATACCTACCACACCTTGGTTCTCACAGCTCCAAGTTCTCCCAAGAAACATGCTTAATTCTACCAGCAGACTGAAAAAAAATGACGGTGTGCCTGTCACAATGACATTGTGTTTAGAGGGGACAGAAGAGAGTGCAGCAGCCTCTCTCACTTTACACAGATGGTTTCTGGCAAGACTAGAGGAGACCCCTGATGCACAACTTCGTTTGCCATGTCCAGCTTAGCACCGACAGACTTGGAAGAAGTACAGGCTTGTCAAAAGAATATTTCTGGTTTCAAATTCCCTGAAACAATCTTTGTTCTATTCTCCCATTTTTCAAAAGAGTCATAAAAAGAATCCTCTAACTTTAAAGCTCTGTGGCAAAGATGGAATTTTTTTAGAATCTTGGTATAGAAAAGTGGAAAAAAATTAGATCTTCATTGCTGTTGCTGTCATGAMCTAGATAATTCCTATCAGAGCAAAGATCCAGATCCAGTTTTCATAACTGAGACTTTTCTATCAAATCCAAAAGAACAGTTTATGTGCATATATAAAATATTACTGGAGAGACAGAGCCTTGAAAGAAAGGGCATGCCATGTCAAAGACACAGACTGGAGGAATCACATTCTTGAAAACACAAAATACATGGATTATAAAGGAGGATGGAGAATTTGAAATGACAGGCTTCATTCTTGCAAAAATCTGAGAAATATACTCTTCCATTTTTAACAGTGAAACAAAATGTTTGCACCACACTGAAATCAAGACAGTTGCCTAGGTTCTTGTACCGAACAACTGAAAGACAATAAAAAGCAAAAAAAAAAAAGAAAAAAGAAAAAAAGTGACATTACTACATTTAACACAGGATAAAAAAGGGTCTCAGTAATCTAGTAACTTACTGAAATTTGTTTAATGCTTTTAGCTAATGTACTATTATGACAGACATATTTACAGTACAGTTCCTTAATTTCTAGGAAGAATTTATTTAGATTTCATTTTAAATTCACTTACTAATATGAAGAATTATTTCACCTTTCATCTACTTAACTTTTTTTTTTTTTTAAGTTGGAGTCTCTTCCTACTTTGATGTATTCTAAACCATTTCTAAAGGAGAGGACTCTTATAGGAAAGGAATATTCTAACTAGAAGACCACCTCTGTTTCTGTCACCTTTATGTTTATTATGTGCCTGATAAATTCTTAGCACTCTTCAGCCTAATAAATGTTCAGGATCCCCTCATTCCTATTCTCAATCATGAGTAATGTTATCAGACATTTTTAATGATTTATTTTGCAGCTCATCTTTCAGACTCTGATAGACTGAAAATATGACAAGGGTCTATGCTTTGCTTTTCACCAACTTTTTTTGATGAATATTCCTTGCACCTGCCCTAATTGATACCAATGGATCAGTCCGGTGATGGGGACAGGACTGCAAAAATATTTGCAGGATATTTATAATGTGGAATTATGTTTCATAAGAGAATTCTTTCAYTGGGAACAGCATCTGATCTACTTTAGGACTTGCCTCTGCTCCAAATGTAGAGCTGTGTAAGAAACAGAGCATACACAACAGGACATTGCAGCTGGTACCAGAGACAGCAAATCACCTGGAAGATCTGCCAGCTCCAAGACCACTGAGGAAAAGGCCCATGCACAGCAAGTTTTAAGCCTGAATGGGGCAAAGGAGAGGAAACAAATGAAACGGCTCAAAAAGGCTGCCTTATATAAGAGAAAATAAGAAGGAAGGAGAGGAACTCACTGTTGTCTGCAGTGGAGGATACCTCTTGCATTGTCCTCCAAAAGCTTCTCTAGGTGAACTCAGAGTACTGACTCTAACTTTTTTTCGATGTTCGTGTCCAACTTTAGAGTGAACTGGGGTTGCCTAGGGGTCTAGCCCCTAATTCCTCTTTCTTTTTCCCGGTCTTTACTAAGAGATTCAGTTCATGCAGAACATGCCTTCTGTAGGGTTGTAAAGAACTGATGGGACTTTCTGACAAGATGAACCCATTTCTTCTTACATGCTGCTGTCAAAGGGTTTTGGGTTTTTTTTAATCATTTTGGTATATACTTTACTTAACCAAAATGATTTTTTTTTTCACTACAATATAACATCTCAGTGCAGCAAGGGATTTTCAAAATTGTTAAGTGATGGACAGAACCTATAGAAGCTAGACCTTTTTACCATATGCTCATTAAATTTCTATGATGTGCAGAATTAGTATCTCAGAATATTAACATCCTTTCCCTCCTCTATGTCAGACATAAAAAAAATATAATATTGGGATTTATTTTAGTGTCTGCACAGTTGAGCAGTCAAATCACTCAAGCACAAATAGTACAGAGTTAGCAGCTTTGACTTTATCATTTACATATATATGGTCTTTATGCAAGGTGCCCTGTAGTGATTGTATTAGTCACTGGTTCCTGCTGTTAACTTTATAATGCAGAAAAGTCACATTCAAACTTACTGGAGTTCTGTAATACCATATTTAAGCCTTCTGCATAGCACTGCTTTAAGTCTAACAGAACTACCCATTTTTAAATGTGGCAATATGTAGTACATTTTGAGTATATTATGCTAAATGTATTTCATATCTTGTGTTACTCATACTGTAAAGTACAGTCTAAATGATACTTCAATAGGATGAGCAAATGTTATACAGGCATACCTTGGAGATATTGCRGGTTGGGTTCCAGACCACTGCCATAAAGTGAATATCGCAATAAAGCGAGTCACACGAATTTTTTGGTTTCCCAGTGCATGTAAAAGTTATGTTTACACTATACTGTAGTCTATTAAGTGTGCAATAGCATTATGTCTAAAAAAACAATGTACAAAATGTGACACAGAGACACAAAGTGAGCACCTGCTGATGGAAAAATGGTGCCGATAGACTTGCTCAATGCAGGCTTGTGGCAGGGTTGCCACAAACCTTCAATTTGTAAAAAAAGCAGTACCTGCAATGAAGGAGATACACAGTGAATATTTTGCTCCAAATACATATGTAGTGAATATTTTGCTCCAGATAGTTTACAGTTGGATCCGATTTAGAATCAAATCTTCTTTCTATGCATACGACACACTATTTTTTTCAGTAAAAATTATGTAATTTTTGACATAAAGATAATGTCAATAAAGATGAGATCCTCCTGTTCTAGACACTTATAAACATTTTGAATATGCATATAAGAACTCTCATTTTAACAGAAAATTGTAGAATAGGCTCAGTAGAAGAAAGACCGCGAGACAGGATGGCTGACTAGCATGGCACCATGATTTTTGGAACAAAGTTGCCTAAGGGTTGCTTTCATAACACTGCATCATTCTGCAGTTCTCTCGAGCAGCCTGTTTGAACATTGCCTCAGGATACTGCTTTCGGCACAATTTACATGGATATTTGAACAAGCGAGAAGTTACTGAAGCTCTTTACACCAGTTCTGGAATTCCGAGGTACAGACACAGGGCATTTTGCATCTCCATTGTGACCTCATTCTCTTAGCATGAACAAAGTGTTACACTCACAGGATTAAAGAAATTAAAAACACCCACAACTTGCTGTTTGTAAGCTGCAACCCATGCAAGCTTGCAGTCAATTACCCTCTATTGTGGAAGGCTCTGAAGCAGCTGCTGCACTTCTGAACAAATATTCTTCATAGCTAATAACTGAGAACTGATTAGATGGTTTAGGGAAGGTGAAATTCCATAAATAGCTGGAACAGATCTAAATTGTAATTATCTACCTTCAGTGTCCTTCCTATGCTGTGGAGAAGAGAGATTCACCTTATACTATGCTCTTTGGAGAGCTGTTCTTATCTCTGTTCTCCACAACATTTAATCTAGGGAAATGACTATGATAGCTTCATACCTGTAGAGTGTTTAGCACAGTGGGAGCCTAGCAAAAGAGCATTTGCACTGATGGTGTTTAGAAGGAGTTTCTGTTAGGATGTGTGGTGGGGGGGGTGATTTTTTTGCTCCTTAAACGTGTGGATTTCTGAGAAGTCAAATAGTCTCTTCCAGGTACAAATTTTTCTGGCAAGGACATCAGTGATGTTCAACAAACAACAGATCCTGAGGGGAAAAAAAAAAAGAAAAGAGACGATCTCCTCAGCTACTCAAATCTCTTTCTATATTACGCTTTCCTATTATCTGTATATAAAAGGTTCTAAAAAAACATTACTGTCTAACTTGCAAATGATGTGAACAATAGACATATACTCTCAAATAGCAAAAAAGTTCTACAAGCCTACCTGCTCCCAGTAAGCAGCATGTATCTCTTCTTTCAGAGGAGCAAATCCAGTGTCCAGTCATGTCAACAGGAGACTTCAGGTCTAATTAATTTCATTTATATGTCTTGAATCTTGTGTGCCATCACGTAAGAATTATTCATCAGTTTCTTACCATTTTGAAGAACCACAGTTAGGAATTTTCCTTGCATAAAATACTTTGCATAGCACCAAATTCATTCTGATAAAGAAAAAGCAAGTTCATAAGTGTAGATGTATATGTTGTGGTACTGCATAAAACCTAAAGACCACCTGCAGTCCTAGGGAACTTTCCAGGAAAATCTTATGCATTATATGTGTAAAGAAGACAAGAGTTTTCTATACAGATGTTTAAATATAAACAGTCCCATATCAGAGTTTTCAGGAAAGTGTCCATTAAAAATAATACCTTGGAATTGCTGGAGCTACAATGATATCTACTCTTTTCAGTTTATATACAGATATCGAAGATCCCACCAATATGGATAAGAACTATTGCTTAATATCACAATACAATCCTCACTTCTTGGATAGGGTTAGAGAGTCTTTGAAAATGCCTGTTCATGATCAAAGTGCCACCCTCTTTAAAAGTATCTTCAATAAATAATCAAAGAGCTTCCCTACTGTTTTCTTTAGGTTATAGGGCTCCTTTCATAATTACTGGTTTCGATCCTTACTTTTGAGAGGGAAGCAGGGAGGGAAAAAGAGAAAAAGTGTTAGTTAAAAAAGATGTTCAGGTTCTTGCCACTGCATTTTAGTGAAAATAAAACCTGGTTACAAACATTGTTGGATTACATTAATTGACAATTAAGTGGGGAATCTATAATCCTTTAATATTTTATTGAGCCATATTTTTTTTTATTATTATTAGGTGGCAGGATTCTTTGATCACTTAAATTGTGACTTTGTTTCTATCTTTTAAAAAGAAAGAGAAACCTTTGCATTTTCTACAGCAGTGTTAGGAAAATTTCAGCCTCTTCTTCTGTGTTGTGAAGATGATCCTTCTTTGGCAACCTGAAAGATTTCAGTGAATTTAAGTAGGGTTTATTTTCTGTTTTATTCAAAACCGTGGGATCCATATTAAGAGAAGAAGCAAAACAATTCCTCAGTAAATTATTTAAAAGTATGCATGCCAGACAAATGTATAATAATTTGCTTGATATAAAGCAGAGATTATTATATGTATTAAACTGATAAAGGCAATTTTAGTAATAAATTGGGAATAATATATAACATGAGACACAGGCAAGCTGTCCTTCTGCCTAATTTGGCTTCCAGCTGTGGCTCATTTTTTGAGGTAAAGCTATTTATTTTGACTAATTGTCATAAATACTCAGTCAAAGATGTAATGCAATGACATGATTTATCATTTGATCTCTGAAGTGCTCCAGAATAAATTATTATGCCATTTAGATGGACGTGTTCTAGATATCTACTGTCTATYTTTCTTCCAGTTATTTTAAACTAAAATGTTTTTATTATCTGAATTAGGATCGCTTTTAGTAAATAATGACAAGCATGGGTTTAAAACTAAAATGATCCCACAGGGTGAAAACTGGCATGCCTCATCCTCCTTTTGTGTTTGCTTCAACTAGTATATTTTGTTATGCTCAAGGGCAAAATGGAAGCATGCCTTATATATGTGTGTGTGTGTGTATAAGTATATGTGTATGGGTATGTATGTATGTGTGTATACATACATATACAAAGCCAAGAATTCATTGTTAGTATAACTGAAATCTTAACAGTCTAATGGAAGAAACATTATTAGTCTAGGTCTAATTTCTACATAAAAATAAAAAATAATGATGCAGTTAAAATTGCTGTACAAAGAATTGGCCAAGCTCTTCCTCTAATTTTGTGTGATACCCCAGAGGCACTGCTGCCAACCAGTACCAGCACTGTGGCTCTCAGCTCCCTATCGAAATGAACTGGAACTTTGCACAAAACGTTATGGCAGAACTAAAAGACTGTTCTCAACATCTATTCAAATGAGAAGAGAGTTCAAGATACACTCTTAAGAGTGTAACACTTTAAGCAACTCATATGATAGTCCAAAACCAGTTTCTAGTAGTCATTATAAGCTCAAGAAGCTTGAAAGAGATACTCTTACTGATCTTTGGTTAATATTTTAAGTAAAGATAAGTCTTATTAGAGAACATTTGAAAGCAAAGAATAATTAAGGACATGAACATGGAGGTGAATAGAAAACAGGATCAAATACAATTTCAGCTTGCTATCATCTATAATTGTTTGTTTAAATACTGCCAAACTTTCCTCATGTAAAAGGTGAAATATGACAACATTATCGCAGCACTGCCCCACTTCCCTTGCCAGTGAATAGTGCTTAGGACACTTATGTCCAAAACACAGACAAATTACTGGGAGTAGAAGAGCATTGAATCATGATCTTCTGAGAAACCAAAAGGCTCCATGGGACCAGATGAGATGCATTCAGGGTGCTGAAAGAGCTTTTTGAAAGAGATCTCTTTGAGATGACATGAAAACTGAAGGAGGCCTCCAGTCACTGGAGAAATGCAAATATTGCACCAATCATCAAAATTACCAAGAAGAACAACTGGGGTATTCTAGGCTAGTCAACCTCACCTCGGTTCCTGGGAAAATCGTGGTACAAGTCCTTTTTGAAGCCATTTCTGGACACATAAAATGGGAGAAGATGAGTGGGAATAGCAATGTGAGCAGTAAACCATATTTCCTTCCGCGATGAAATTACTAGATCTACAGGTGAGGGAGAACAATGGATGCCATCTACCATAACTTTGGCAAGACTTTCAACATGATCTACCACAGTATCCTTGTAACCACTGCTAGATGGGTGAAAAACTGTTTGGATTTTCAGGCTCAGAGGCAGTGGTTAATGGTTCATATTCTACTCGGAGGCTGATTACAAGGGGGAGGTTCTCAAACATCTATCATGGGACTTATTCTGTTTAATATCTTTATCCATGACCAGGAGGAAAAGACGGAGTACCTTCTAATCAAGTCTGCAGATGACATCAGATGTTTGGGGACCAGTCAATGCTCTCAAGGACAGGACTGACTTTCAGAGAGACCTAGGTAAGTTGGAGGAATGAGCCAACAGGAACTGCCTGACATTCAGCATGGACAAATGCCCACCATGCCCCAGGAAGGCTGAGTCCTGGCAATGATACGTGCCAGGGACGGTGGTGCAGGAGCAGCTTTGAAGAGAAGCCCTGGGCCCTGGTGGGTAGCAAGCTGAACACGGGCCAGCCGTGCACCTGGGCAGCACCAAGGTCAGCTGCATCCTGGGCTGTGTGAGTGGGGACATGGCCCAGAAAATGAGAGATGGAATTATTTGCAATTAGGCACGTAGACCATTTCTAGAACACTGCATCTAGTCTAAGAAAAGTGTTGATAAACTGGATCAAGTCCATTGGGGCCACCAAGATGTTTGGGGCTGGAGCACAGGTCTTAGGAGGAAAAGATGAGGGCCTGGGGCTGGATCAGCCTGGAGAAGGGAAAGCTTCAGAATGGTGGTGAAGGGTGGGAGGGACAACCAATTCGTAGTCTTCCTATAGCTTCCCATACTTCCTAATGCACATTGCCAGGTGGATCAAGCCAGGTAGATCAGGTTCTTTACTGCAGGACATGGTGGGAGATAACAGGCAGTGGTCAGAAACTGAAATGAGAGAGGATCCTACTGGATATAAAGAAAAAAAATCGCTCTGAGGATAATTAAGCAGTGGAGCAGGTTACCCAGGAAGGTGGTGGAATTGCTGTCCTTGGGTGTCTTCAAGACTAGCCTGGAAAAAGCCCTGAGCACCCTAGTCTGAATGCAGTGCTGCCCCCTCACTGAGCAAGAAGTTGCACAGGAGCTCTCCAAAGGGCCCTTTCAGCATGAATGGTTCTGTGATTCTCTGCTCTACGATTTGTAGCTGTGCTTTCCCCTGCAGGCATTGATGATGACTGATTTCTGAGGCTGTATACCAGGCTTTAGTGGACAATGCCCTCAATCAAAGTGGAAAAAATTTTCCTGTAGGAAAAAATAAAACGTTATACAAGTACAGTAACTGTCTTCGCTAGTTCAGTTTCTTAGTGGGCTTTTTGCTGTGCATAGATCTGAGGATTTATAAGGTACATTGGTGACTAGATAGCTCTTTTGATTAAAAAATAATAATATTACTCAATATTATAAAATATTACAAACTGTCCTATCAATGTCAGTGCCACTGACATGATAAACTATAATGGTCCTCCTAATGCACATTGCAGTCTATCACATCAAAGCTGAGCTATGAGTTTTTCAGCTGGTGGATCATTGCCCCAGTAGATTGTAGAGTCTTCAGTGCAACAAAATAAGAAGTATTGAACATGCTTGGAAGATGATTGTTAAGTGAAATAATTAGTTGTTCAGAAAACAACATAATAACCAAAGCAATTAGCCCCTAATGTGGACATTATGGATTAATCTTTTGCTAAATTGTTTTTTTAGGGTGCTATTTTTTATTTATTGAAGAAAAGAAATCTTAATGACCTGACATGTTTATTAGAAATTATTATTATTTTTACACACTTCCTCAAAATTTTATATTTTATCATTTAAACATAAATTTTCCTCACTATGCTTCAGACAATGAAAATAAAATTTCCTCCTCAAGTAATTTTTCAGCTCTTCTTCCTGGCCTCTTCCTGTCTACTGCCAAAGCCCCCACGTAGCCTTTGTTTTGTCCCACTGCAGAGAAGGCGTTGCTGAAGAGAACGTGACAGAGGTCCCCCAGGACTTGAGCAACACAGTGCCTGCGCTGGCCATAGTCATAGTCAGACCCTTCCTTCTGTTCATCTCGTTCTTCATAATAGTCCATGAAAGGGGGGAAAATGTGATAATATTACTATTTCGAGCCAATTGTATTTATGGGTCTTACTGCAAAACTGTACATTTTTGTGAATATCATAAACCACTGCCTTCTGTTCACAAGCTTTTCAGCCCTTGTTGATGCCAAGAAAGAGTAGCCTTGCGAACTTTTTCTACCTGAGTTGTACTTATTATAAAAGATGCTTTTGTTTAGGAAAAATGGTATTACATTTTCAACCATTTTTTCTCAACAAAGATGGAACAATATAGAAGGTCAAAGCATTACTCAAATGAACATTAAATATTAAGGCACAGGGTCTGATTCTTCTCCACATTACACCAGTATAACTTGTTTCATGTCAGTGGCATAAAAAATGAGAGTAGAATTTAGATCATACTTTCTAAAATGTGATTATAAAGCACTTTAAAAATGTTAAGAAATCAAATCACTGGGCTGCTAGAACATTTCTACGTCTATAATTTTTTCATACAGTGTCCATTATATCATCGTGTAACTGACTGCTGCTACAATCTTCCATTTTTATTGTTCCACTGTGCTCCATTTAAAATTACACTTATGAAAGAAAAGCAGCCTTAATTTCAGTAAAAATATTTTAATGTTTTTTAATAGATTTAATACTAGTTTTCATTACTTTTTCATTGCGCATTTACAGTTTCAGAACTTCACTTGTACCTCTCTGCACTCCTGGAAATCTCTTCATGAACGTGCTAAGACAGCAAATATTCACTTTTCTCTGAATAGCAGTAAGATGGTAGGCAGGACCTACAAACAATCACAGCCCATGGGGTTCCATAATGCCTTTTTCTTTTCTTAAATTCCAGAATAGAATCTGGGGCCAAAGACTATGTGTGTCCTGCACCAGTGGGAGTCAGGTAGCTAAATGCTGGTCCTGGTGTTATTCTATTTCAGTCTATGGACAAGGGTGTGTGGATGATAACAGTGAAGTCTGTGTGAAATGTAGTTGTCATRTGTACATACTTCACAGCAAAATGACCTTCCCTGTCTAATGAAAAGATTTGCTTTGTGGAATAAGGTTTTGCTGGTTTGAGTGGAAGTTCTAGTCAGGAGTACTGGCAACTACCATGCGATGCCAATGTTCCTGAATTTGGGAAGCCCGTGTTTTGTTCTTGGCTTTGTTACTGATTTGCTTTGATATCCCAGACAGTTTATTTTGCAGACTTTTAAAAAATAATTTAATACTGCATGCTTTAATTTTTAATTTTGAGTGCTGAAACTGAAATAAGTTAGGTCCTGACTTTCAAAAACATCAAGAATCCATTGCTTCCAAGATTAAGCTGAATTAGTTAAGCTGGTGAAAGAAATCATTGGCAATGTCAAAGAACCTGCTGGCTTTCTGGGCAGTTCACCTATTTTGAACTGTTCTGATRTAAAATGGTTTTCTGCAAGTAGCAAGGGGTGGATACTGGAAACTGAAAGGAAGTAAACAAAGAAAGAGATGCTCTGCAGAATACAAATATGCTTAATAGATTCACTTCAAAAGGAAAACAAGAACAAACAGTAAGGAGACAAAGTTTGCTGAGTTATTTGGGAAGGAAAGACTGCAGGCTAACTATGAAGAATTGCAAAGAAACTTGTTACTGAATGACTGGGCAATAAAATAGCTGTTGACATTCAATGCAGATAAGTGTAATGTGATTCACATCAGAACAAGACACAGTACGACCTTTCTTTGACAGTGATGGGTTCTAAACTGATTACTATATTCAGGATTTAGATCTTGGAGTAATAAAATATAGTTCTATGAAAACATTTAGTAGCAGTTAAAAGCAAATAGAATGCTTGTGATGTTTTAGCAAAGAAATATCACTATGCCACCATGTAAGATACTTGCATCTCAAATATTAGGTCATCTCAAATAACAGGCCAGTTCTGTTATTTATGTCTCCAAAGTCTATAGTCAATGTGAAAAGTTGGAAACAAAGGTAAAGGATGATTAACTGTGTGAAATGGATTCCAAAGAAGCAATGACAAAACCTTCTGATTCAAGCTGTGCATGCATATGTCTGTGTTTGTGTGTGCAGGGAGGATGCATGGTAGAGGGTTTTTTTTAAATCATGAGTATCATGAAGAATAAATAGATAAGCATTATTTACCTCCTCCTCTAATACTCGAAACAGGGGACAGAAAACGCAACTAGCAGACAGCTGGTGTGATACCACAAAAGAAGAACATATGCTTAGGCTCAGAGTAGGTAAGCTGTGGAGCCCTTTGCTGCAAGATACAATGGTTGCTAAAAGTTTACAGTTGTTCCAAGAGCCATTGGATAAACTCRCAGAAGAAAAATACGTCAAGGACTATTAAATACAACAGTACCATCTCTGGCTCAGGAATCTGCTGAGAAACCCATCACACAGTATGTGAGACAGCCCTGAAGGAGTTAGATGTTAGGCTTTTCTTGCTCCTATGGTCTTGCGTAGGTATCTAGGCTATTGTCAGAGACAGAATACTGGACTTAGATAGTCTAACTCAGCATCGCTATTTTTATATTATAAGGTAAAAGGATAATATTTAGTCTGTTTTATGTGTATTTTATGTCTGTTCACTTCTAGTTCCTTTCATTTCTTCCTCTCATAAAAATGAGAGCACAGAATTGATTCAAAGGTCATAAAGGCTAGTATGTCCTTACTGATTACTCAGTCCTCATTAATTTCCAAAGAGAAGAGGAAGTGGCAGAGATTGAAGAATAGGTCAGGTGAAGAAACATGGAGAATGGGGCATTCAGCGGCCCTACTCTGTTTCACACAGCTAGAAATATAGAAATGGGAATGTACATTCAAAGTGATAAGCAGCCATAAGGTTGGCATAAGTTAGGGCCATGCAATTTTTGTCATGAGTTAGTATCTGGCACAAGACAGCGGAAGACTAGACTGAAAGTATAATATTAAACTGCTGGTTCTTATTAGAAGGAGCTCTTTCATAGTTTTGATGAGATGTGCAGTATATTGATACTGAGATGATAATTGAATTGCACAATAAAAGGAAATAGAAGCTGGAATATACAAAGCAGATTTTTCACAGTAAAGGTGATGGAGAAAACCCCTTGCTGATCTCAGTTAGACTTGAAAAATCTCAGAGAGCATGTGCTTATCATTTTCAGCATTTCCAGCTCTAACTGTAAGCTTTGGCAGTCACTGAAATGCAAAGTTTTCAGAGAGACTTTTGCAAACTTCTATGCCTACACACTTCCTCTTTTCCATCACCTCCAAAGAACTCACATGTCCTCTAATACTCTGGAGACACGAGAGGGAATAAGGGCAAAACTGGAACCAGATAAAGAAACTGATATAAGCTTTAAAAGGAAAACAAATCCCATTCCTTGATCCTGCAAATAACTCTGAAGCACAGCCTTCAAGGTATACACAAAAGACTGCATACCTGAGTCAGCAACAGGACCAGTATATTGATATTTAACCTCATGATGTTAATACYGTTCTTATTCTTTCTCTCTTCTATTTTGTATCTTGATTGCTATTCTCTGATCATATCCTGTAGTACTAAGGTCCTTGTCATGTGAAGACCTCCACCGTTTACCTGTGACTAATACTCTTTTCTCTCTGAACTTATTCTACTCTCCATGTTTTTCTTAAAAGACATCTCACATTCTTCTGGGCATTAAAAAAACTCATGTCAGATAACAACCGATCTGCTGCTTTTCAGTGTGACCCGTCAAAGAAGCTGTCAAGTGCCCTTTACTTTAGTGACAGCGAAAAAAATAACTGGTGCTGAATTTCTGATGAACTGACATCAGAAAGTAGGTGAGAAAGAAAAAATTAGCAGGGAGATTTTGTAATTCGATAATTTTGATGTAAATATTTTATGGGCACTTGTTTGTGGTACAAAAATGTACTTGGATCAGATCTAAACTGAGTACCCTTCAGAGTGGGTACAGCGTTTCTAAGTTAAATAGGAACAGTATAAGAGGAATGTATATAATCTAAGAAGTATAATGGATCAGAAAGCTAAACCCAATAGTTTCTTTACCAAGCCAATTTTGAGATTGTACAGGCCCCCTAAATTTAAAATCAATAAACTTGAATTTATACTTAAGAATCACTTGATCCTAGTGGATGCATCAACATGCTAGGACTGATATTTAATAATTCTTTTACTCAGAAGTTCACTTCGGTCTTCTAGGAAGTGAAAATGACGCTAGTAGTAACTGGTACTGAAGTGACAGTGATTAAAGCCACTGAGTTCTAAAGCACATATTTCGTCTGAAAATGTTCCTTTATGGAAATATTATTTTATGGAGTTGGATTCTCTTTCTGTGTGAATCCCATACACTGAATGTCACCTTTGTGACAAATGAGAATCAATTCAGTAAAACATGGAAAAGCAGACACTGTAGTAAGAGCAGACAATGTCTACATTGTACAATGAGAAACAAGATAAAATTCTCCTTTCTCGCCGGGAAAACACTAACAATGAATATTCTTTCCTTTTGCCTGACTGTTGCTGTTCCTTTTTCCTGTCTGCTGGATAATCTTGATAATTGAGTACTTATGATAGTTGAAATGGGACACAACATGACTCCACTGCTTGTCAGCACCACTAGTTCTTAGCTTTTTTTTTTTTTTTAACATTTCAATCACTCTGTGAAAATTTACTAGAGTAGAAGAGAACATCAATGGGTAACTGGTCTATTATTTCCCTTAAGTAAAGAAAATATAATTAGTTCTTGAAATTATAAAAAGTTCTAAACAGCCTGAATTTTGTCTTTCCCCTTACGTGGAGAATTCTCTCTCTTCACTTACATCAGCATGTTTGTACACCTTACATTCATGAATGAATTTGTCTCTGAATCATCCCTGTCTAGATGAAATCTTTTGTCTTTATTATAAAGATAAGGAACTGAGGTACAGATTAAGGTCAGAGCTTTAAACTGCATTATTTGGGCATTTGCCTCCTAAGTTTTCCTCCTTCCAAAGTCTCTTTCAAGTATCAGCCTTAGAGCAGCACTTTCCCACCCTTCTCCCAGTCATTTCAATGTCTCTGAAAAACATTTTGTCTTGGCCACGGCCAGAAAACTCTTGGCAGAGTTAGGAGTTTGACCTTGACTTCCTGGCCCTCACACGAGAACCTTCAAACAGTTATCCCTTTTTTATCCTTGTATTCTTAAAAATYCAAAATATTTCAAAACCTGATATTTTATTTATATATGTCTATGTTTAAAACAATGAAATCAATGTTTACCTTCCATAAATAAACAAAATAAATATAGTATCATATTTCCTGTACTAGACAATTTAAATGTTTTTAATGCCACCTGCAACTGCAGCCAGATTTGATTAGCACTGGTGGATTCATATCACTTCATTTTCAAAGAGCATTGATAGCAGAGTCAAAGAGCTGTAGAGTTGTAAATGAAAATATCTTACTTCTGAAGCAAGGCTACAGTATCTAAAAGTATCACATAATCCAAACACAATATATTGCAATGTTCTCTGAAAAGTTTTCCCTAAATACTTACAAATAAGTACTATGTATGATGAAAATGTTTCACAAGAATCAGTTAAAATGATTCCATTTTTTTTGCTAATCAACTAATTAACTAGTTGGCATTTGTGGTCATGTAAGTTTTGTTACATATCATGATATCATTATAATTTTTAAAAGTCATACTATGTCATAATTTAATAAAGAGGATTTTGCTGTTTTAGCAAACTGTACATGCAAAATGTACAAAACCTGCTGTACATGCAAAAATGTCTCAGGTATTTTCATAGTGGCAAATGAAAAAGAGCCTTCATGTAATTCTTGAAAACTTCAGAGAAAGTTCACCTCCCTTTGTAACTAATCCTTTTACCTATCGTCCATTGTCCACACATCCATCCTTGTCGTATTTTTGCAGAAGTATGCACTTGAAGTGGAGAGAGAAGGCAGAATAATATTGGTCATATGGATTTTGAGAATAATTATCTTCTCGGATTTTCCTAATGAAAAACAGAAATGGCCAGTTCCAAAGCTGTCTTCTCAGCTGCTGATAAGATTAATGTACTGATTAACACCTTTTCCAAGTTGGATTGGAGGTGAAAGCAATTCCATCTGGCAAAACCTCATCCCATTTGCTGACATCTTCATTAACCTCACTGATAAGAAAGCCATTTCACAATAAAAATTTCTCAGGGTGAGAGATTTTATCTTCACAGATTCACCTAACAATGCTAATTCTCTGTGTGAAACAGGCAGGTTCAATCGCCTTTATAATTTTGCAGTGCCCCATACCTTTCTTCTTGGTTAAAAGGTTGGCATAAAAGAAACCAATTACTTCACACTCWCTACAGAAGACTGATTTTCAAAAGGACATTTCACCTTTTAACAAAAAGAGAGAATAAGGATGTAGATAAAAGTGAATGAAAGGGTCATCAGACATAGAAAGTTAGCTGAAGGTACATATTGAAAGAAATAATGCCATGTGATCATGCTTAGAGCTGTGCCAACCTTTTCTGTGTTATTCTATAATATCTCTGGTTGGCAAATAAAAGCAGGCACCTCAATTCCACTATAACATAGTGGAACATATAACATAGAATTGCATTATTAAGAAGACAAATATTGTGTCTCTGTTGAGGGACACAAGTTGCAATTATGAAGTCAACATTTGGCAACAGACTCTGTGTTTATTGCAAAAGAGTTTACATAGATTTTAAAAGACTGGATATAATTCCTGGCTTTTTAAGTAACAGCCAAAGTGCTTGCAATATTATCAGCTATTTGTGAAGCTAGCTCAATGGGGAAACCCCTGTTTCAGCTATGTTATACTGTTGTGAATACATTTTGCCACATAGACTTTATTCTAAATGCATATATTACATTGAGGAAAATGCAATATCATGGGAGAAAAGTTAGTGAAACTTTCCACTGAAGCTCAGATGCACAGCTCAGTGAAAAACAGTTACCAAGATCTAAGCTTATATGATGATGGGATTGTTCCCAATCTCTACATAGGGATTTATTGTCTTGAATCAGTGGAAAGACACAGTCGCTGTTCACATAAATACTAGCATGTCCGTGTTCTTACCTGCCTGAAAAATGAAATTTCACATTCTAATTCTATTGATGTATAAATTCTTTTAGGGGTAACTTCATGCTTTTGCAAAAGATACATAAAATCCTGTGTCAGGTTGAGAGAGAGCGTATAGGTGTTCTCATACAACACTACAGCATCAGCCCACTTAGTCTTGCACATTCACTGTACATGACAAAGTAGAAGAATATAAGTTTTCAATCTAGCATTTAAAAATTTGATTATTCTCCAATTCTACAAAGTTACACGGAAACAATGCTATCCCTGCAGTAATTTTATGGAAGTAACTGGTCTTACATTAGATACAACCTGATATCAAAATTCTTGAAATCTGGATTCCAGTATCTCTTGAATGTATTAATGTTTTCAATGTGATCCTTCACAGAAGTTTAGCAAGTCATCCATCCTGCAGTATGATTTGTTGAAGTGCAGGCACAAGATGAGCTATGCCATGAGCAAGAACTCAAAACATCATAGCACAAGTAGTCTCTTATGTGCTCTCTGTTACACAGCAACACTAGACTCCGTCAAATGTGATTCAATCCCCAAATGAGACTGTGAGCTCCTATCTCACTGCCTCACACAGAGATTTCTTCTAATTCTGAGAACTCACAGAAATCAGTGTTTAAGCTCCTGTACCATCCTCATTTCTGTTCTTCTAAATAAACACTGATTGTTGAACATTAACTACCAGCTACATCTCTCTCTATTCCCTGAATGTCCTTACACACAGAGGCCTAAACTAGTGCAAATCATGGTCTATCCTAGCAAAGCTTCTCTGTGTGAAGGTGATAGCTATATCAATATAAATGTAGGGCTGGCAAAGCCTTAGCATCTCCATAGTTGATGCTAATTACTATGAGACTTAGGAAACAAAGAAACTGGTTAATGGTGCTGCCTGTATAAAAAGGGCTGAGGCTATTAATACTGATGCTAGTGKTTTTTTTTTTAAAGATTGGGTAGCAGGAAAAACTGGAGAGCCGCCGGGGCACTGGAAAGATCGTCTTGGTCCTTTCCAGTTCAGAAATGTAAAGCTGACACTCATTATTAAGAGAAGATAACATTGCAGCATCATGTCCATCACAACGTTGTGTCCAAATGCTTTATGTATATATTGACCTGGGCAGAGGTTGTGTGCTGTTTGTGGAGTTTCTAGCACACCTAGCTTCTAACTTAACATTCCTCTTCTTTTATAGGTATGTTATTTCTTTTTTCTCTTACACATGATACATACATATATAACCACTTGCCTTTGCAGTGCCTGCTTCTGCTTGGCCTCTGTTAGGCCAAAAGAAACCTAGAAAAACTAAGACAGTTAGATTTGTCCACAACCTTAATTCTCTCTCTCTTGCCATTTGCAGTTAGTTTATTGCCAGTTGGAAGCTAAACACTTTTCCCAATTCATTTCAAATGTGTTTCACACCCTCATCCTGAGGGCTGAGGTGGAGCGCATGTCTGTCACCTTACTGCACAGAGAAACCTCTAGGTAGCATTGAGGAGCAGCAGAATGCACTCACCTTCTCTACTGCTTTTAGGGGATCTTTTATGTCATGATCTCTCTTGGTTTGCCTGAGGAATATTGTAGCAATAGGAAGGTACCCTGTTTCTGTTCAAAGGCAGGTTTTAATACACAGTTATGAGCTAAAAAGGCCTTGGGGCAGACACCACACAGAAGAATCTGCAATACAGAAAAAATTATACGTATATAAATATATGTATATATTTGTATTTTTGTATATGTATATACAAAAAAAGTCTCTGTGTGTGCGTGTGTGTGTGTGTGTGTGTATTTACACACATGCATTTATACACATATATATGTGTGTATAAATACACACACACACACACACACACACAAACACACACACATATGCATATACCTCCAAAGCAGAACATCTGGAACTTCTCCACCACCCAGTGCAAAGCTGAGGGTTGAGAGATGTCCTGCAGCTGGAAGGAGCCAGGAACAGAATTACAGAATTACAGAATGGTTGAGGTTGGAAGGGACCTCGGGAGATCATCTAGTCCAACCCCCCTGCTCAAGCAGGGTCACCTACAGCACATTTCCAAGAGTTGTGTCCAGACAACTTTTGAATATCTCCAAGGAAGGAGACTCCACAACCTCTCTGGATAACCTGTTCCAGTTCTCAGTCACCCTCACAGTGAAGAAGTTTTTCCTCATGTTCAGATGGAAGYRTCTGYGTTTCAGTTTGTGCCCRTTGCCTCGCGTCCTGTCGCTGGGCACCACTGAAAAGAGTCTGGCTCCATCCTCTCGACACCCTCCCTTCAGATACTTGTGTGCACTAATAAGATCCCCTCTCAGCCTTCTCTTCTCCAGGCTAAACAGGCCCAGCTCTCTCAGTCTTTGGATTCTGTGCACACCACTGAGGGAGCTCTGGGACTTAAAACGGGCTCATATCTCTCGTTCTAAATCCAGGCTGAATTTGATTGCCTGTCTAAAATAGGTCTTGACGGTAATTAGCTTTCCAGGGAACCACAGCCCAAAATATGGGCTGCAACAGCTAAAAAATACCATAAAGAAAAGCTTTTTAAAGAAAAACAGAGGATAGAAGCCTGGTAATGGATTAAATATGGTAATGACAACAAGTTGTCTGTGAGAACAAGTCCTCCATCTTCAAATAAAAAGACTTTGCTGAACAATGCAAGGTTCAATAGGATGAAAAAAGTTGTAGCAGTACAGCAAAAAAGAATTTGCAGAAAGCCCACAAAAAAGTAGGTAAGAACAGAAAAATTGTGTTATAAAGGAGATAGTAGTGCATTTTTTTTATTTTTATTTTTTACTGAACAGTCCAATTTCAATGCATTAAGGAATTGAGTGACTTGGTATTTTCCACCAGAAACTTTAAAGTTGGTTCTTTTTTTTTTTTTTTTCCTCACTATACAGTGATACATGGCACTTAGTAATAGGGTTATTGTAGTTAGAATAAACAACTTCTGGTAATTTGAGCTAATACCCTGCAACCAGAAGCACAGTGAAGGAGAAATTAATGTTGTCTCTATACATTCCTGTGCATCTTGGGGAAAACAGGTATTTTAGATTTTTAATACTTTTGGCCTGATATATCCAATTTGACATACAATATAGGCTTTTATAAATAACAGCATTCACAACATTTTCACAGTACAAGCAGAGAATATCCTGACCGTGAAGTCCAGATCTGAATGCTACTTAGCCTTAGGAAATCCTTGCTTCAGAACAAATTCAATGCCTACAAAAGATGAAGCCAGAATGACAGATGCAAGTATGCCAGATAGAGCAGATTTTTGGAGGCGGACGGGGAGCCAAATTTCTGAACTGTATACATCTCTCCATCTATGTTTGTACACCTCCCATATACAAAGTTATTATAGACAAATTAATATTGCACCTTATTAGCAGCTGAATTTGGTGACGTAAGAACAATTACAAGTTCTATTTTACACAATACTCATCAACTTAAGTAAGTACTTTTCTCAAATAGCAGCTATAGAATCAACCATTAGCAGTAAGTAAAGTAAGAAACTGTGCTCATGCTTGTTTTAAATAATTTGGCTTTTTCTTCTAGAAGATTTTCACCTTCTGTGAAAGTAATTTTTGAACGTGGAAGTAGCAATTTTGATGCCAGAAGTTGGGACCTCTGAGTTCACTGTCCTTAGAAGGCAAATATCAAGTTCCATCGGCTGTGCCAGCGTTGAGCTGGAGTTTTAGCCAAAGATTTGTGCTACGTTAAAGACTTACTGTAGCTAGAATGAAGAAGAGAAAGAAATTGAAAGCTTWCGGTAACGGCAGCAGTAGTTATGTTGTTGCTGATCAGTTTAGGAGATTAGCCCAGCATGTTGCATCTTATGACAATTAGAAACCTTCTTGCAGTAACTGTGCAGAAAAGCCGACTTTACGTGTCTTCTGAGAAAATGTTTTGGCTTTGGATTGCCTGCTTTTTTGTTTTGTTTTGTTTTTAGTAGTGGGGGGAAGGAATAAATAGTAACGATGACACATTATAAGATGTTTAAATAGAGTTGCTGTAACATTTTGCCATGAGGTGTTAGGAGTAAATTTGGATTGCTACATCTCTTTAAGTATACATAAGCAAACACTAAGCCAGAGCATGGAAACCACAGATCTCCACAAGTACAAATCCTTTCCACAAATACAAATTCTTAATTGAGGTAGCTACTATTAAAATGCTGCTGAATTCCCAAGGGTGATTTCCCAGACTTGAATCAAATAAATACTGGATGAACTTCATTATTTGAGAGTTGATTATCATTTTCTTTAAAGTATTGACCATGCATGTTCTTTTACATATTTTTTCTAGCATTCAATTCAGTTAAAATTATCAAATTAAATTATCAGATACAGGATTTTCTTTAGTTCAGTTTTTTAAAGCAGGGACTTTAGCACATAATGACCAACTCTGCCACAGAAGTTAATGCAATTRTGTGTAGTAAGATGTCAACAATACACATTAGAAATATTAATGGAAGAAAAGTCTAGCAGGGGTTAATAAAGATGTAAGTAAAACTTTTGGCTCAAGAAGTCCCCAAACCCAGGGGGAACCTTACCCTGTATTATATTCTTTTTTGTAATACACGGTATCAGCCAGACACAAAGACACGCTGAACTACATGATCCTGCAGCTTGATCCCTTTCTGGCCTATCGTTTTTCAGGGCCACAACTTCAGCTTGCATAAGTTAGGGTAGCTTCAGTGACTGCTGGAACGATGCCAATTTACATCTGCTAATGATCCATCCCTCCTGACTAAGAGTTCCAGTAATGCCAGGTACTTACATGCTATCTCAGTCCATTTCCCTAATGCACATTTAGTTACTTTAAATGTTTCTAATTACTGTCTGCATGTCACACACATGGTAAATCTTCGTGTTTAAGAAAGACATATCAAAACTGGAAGATAAACAAATATCCTTTTCAGTCTTCCACGTAAAGAATTCTTGCTTCAAGACAGAAGAATAGCCTACCTCATGCAAATTAATATATTGTAAAATAAAATTCCTAGTTTTTAGAGAGTTTAATTCCTGTCTTCATAAATGCAAACACTTTTGTACAGCTTTTTACTAAGACCCTTCTACACAACAAAATCAGTGGCATTCAAACAAGAGTATGATAAAATTATTGTTAAATAAATTTGAGAACAAAACCAGTAACTAAAGGAAATGATAAGAAATGTGAGTAAAGGAGACACGTGCCTTGGACTGAAATAACAAATTAGACCTGATGAGGTGGGGAGTTACAAACACGAATTTCGGATGGAATTATCTTTAAAGGAGATCTTCTTCAGGCTAGTATTAGGAAAATGAGAAAAGAACAGAATACTCTGATAAAAGGAGAGGGAGAAAGACTAGCTTTTGAAGGTAGGCTATACCTACTGATCCTTTGAAGTTTTGCTCTTCTAAGTAGAATTAGATTGAGAATACTGAGAAAGTTTTGCCTCTTTGGATGCTTCTGAAAGCCAGTGAGGCTGTAGCAGTGTGCTACAGCAGTGTGGTTACTTGAGCAAGGAAATCTAGGACAGAGAGTGGGTCTAAAATTGCATTAAGATATTAGACAAGCTCAGATATTAAATCTGAGAGGAAAAATAGCATACAGAGGACAACATATTAACTCATCAGTGAGCCCTGGTTCTTTTACAATCTTCACTTGCTTTCTGGGGTCTTACTGAGGTGCTCCAGTCTTGGAGGGTCCTGAAAAAATACCAAATTCTTCTGCATTTTATTGTTCTCTTGTGGSGCATGCCTTAGTAAATTCATTGCTTGTTTCCAAGAATCTTATCTCTCTGGGTCATCAAGAAACCCTGTGTGAAAGTTTCAATCCCTGTCTTTCATAAATGCTAAACCCAGCCTTGTGACCTGAAGAAGGCTTTCGAGCTTCAGAGAGCAGAAAAATATTTCCAAATAAAGGCTAGGTATAGCTGGTTTTAACTTATGTATTAAGGTATAATGCTGATCATGAAAATGTACAAGTTCAAATTACAGAAAGAGATGGAGGAATCAGTGTCTCTTTCATAAATGCACATAAACAAAGACATTTAACAAAAAAACAAATCTCTGCATGCATTAAATACAGGAACATAAGGGCTAAACAATGGGGTAAGAAAGCACTCCTTCCTCTGTGACTAAAAGTAACACAACAAGTATTTAGAGCAGATGCTTACAATTTTTATTTCTGATAGATTAGAATAGTTTCAGAGTAACAGGCTCATGCAATTTCTCTTTGCTTTCATTATTGTGGTCAGCACTGCTTGTCAGGGTTACAAAGCTGATATTACCGAGGTACCGCTCATTCACATATGGTTATAAACATACAGAATTACATGTTCAAGAAGGTGTTTTCTAATAAAATGAATGCAGCTGCAGGTAATAACCTTGGTGCAGTAGGTACAAAAAATGTCTTTCCACTGGTATTGCATAATATTGTTAGAACAGAACCAGATAATTTTTTCTGCCATCCTTACAAAAAGAAAACCAAACAACAATTTACGTAGCTTAATTTCTGAGTTCTCCTCCCATGACAAAATGGCACAGTGGAAGTGGATTTAATTTGTTTAGAAATATTTCTACCAGAACTTCTCTTTGCATGCTAGGTCTGACTGGTAATCCAGGCTGTGCTTAGAATAAATCTGATTACACTGAGAAGTACAGGGAAAATAATCCAGACTCTTTGGGGAGCAATAAATATAGAAAATAGAGTGGAAGTTTGTTGCTCATTAAAAAAAGGAAGTTTTTCTCAGAAAAAAAATCTACTTTTTTTTCCTCACCTGGAAGGTAGAGCCATCAAAGAAAACTGGTTGCACTTTACAGGAGAAGAAAAAAAAAAAAAAAAGGAAAGGAGAGCCATTGATTCTAACTAACATGCTAGCCAGCTGTTCACACACACTTAAACTAGAAACGAAGCCTTTATTCTTTGAACTGAAATTTCCCATCTTGATCAAAGGACCTATTTTGCAGTACCTGCAATATTTACTTTTTGGCAGATCTAAGATGTCTACTACAGCCTTTCAACACCCGTCCTAGCATGTGTATTATTGGAAGTGAGTAAAAAATTTATTGTGATAACCCATTTGGGAGCTTTCTTCAAGGGATTAGCTGTATAAACACGCCACAGCATCAAAGCAAGACAGAAAGTCAGAGGTCCCAGCACTGCTGCCTTCCAATTCTCCCCCCCCCCCCAAAGAAGTTCTTTCTCAGCTAGATGGAGGTGAGGCTTTATTAAGGGAATTTGTGAGTTACAAACAAACTTTGGATTTTCTTTTCCTATATCCTGTTTTTCTGTTCTCACTGATTTTGGTGTATCAGGAAAAGAAATGTCTTAGTCTTTGTGAAAATAATCCAAGGACTAACTTTATGATGAGAGGGTGCAGCAACGTCTGGTTCATGTTGGGGAAAGAAGAAGTAGGTTCAGGCCAGCCTCAGAGATGGGGCAACCTGACATTCAAAACAACACTTTAAAAGAATTATTGTAGTTACTCCTACCGTGCAATTAAATTTACTTCCAATTCATGGGAAAGATTGCAGAGTATTATCAATAAACACTCATGATAAAAGAAAAAAAAAAAGCCATGATACTACTACTGTAATTAAGTAGACAAGACAGGATTTTTTTTTTGAATTTTTAAAATTCTGTAGAAAGCTGAACTATTAACATACACATAATGTTTATTTGAAAATGTTTTTTAAGTCTATAAATAATAGACTATTATTTCCACCTATAATTGAATGCTTCTCTCAATTTTTTTTAATTGTTTAAGATATAAATATTCATGTTACACCTATTACAATTAGGAAACCATAAGAAATATGTGCTGAACAGTACAGGTAAATGAGAGGAATTGTTATTACTCAGCATCCTTGCTATAATTATTACATAACTACTATTACATGCTGCAGAAAAACGAACATCAGGAGTTAATGTATACATTTAAGTAAAATAGTATTTCATAGTAAAATAATAGGAATCAAGTCTAGATAGACTAGATGAAGGAAAATAGATATGTTATTTTATGTAAAAGTAAAAAATAAAATCAAACTCTGCTGTCATAAGACAGATGGAATTATTGTATTTGATGGTTTCATAAATGGATTCTGTTGCTGCTCCCAGAGATAGTCAGGCAACTCTTTAAATCTAGCACAAGACAATTAGCAGTGATTTAAAATGATCTTACACACACACATACACACAAATTGTTTTCAAGTGAGTATGGCAAAAACATCTGCAGTGATTGTATCCTAAAACAACAGGAAAAAAAAAAAGATTCAAAGATTGTATAAAAGCTACCATTTTTTTTTTGCTAACATCTCTTTCATTCACTACACCTCACATACTCCTTTTTTGCTTTGTTTCTATTTCCGTCCAAATTCTAATTAAATTAGGGAGGTACTTACCTTTTCATATGATTTAAAGAAACAACTGAAATTTTGTTTCCAGTTTTTCAGGGAGGGAAAAAGGGTGAAAAAAAAAGAAAAATCTAGAAAGAACCAATTATGATACTAAAATAATATTTAGTCCAGATCTGAAAAATTATCTTGGAACAATTACAAGCATCTTCAAACATACTCCACATTCTCAATACTGGTGTAGGAAATAAGGGTTTTATTATCTGTAACTTATTATAGGTATGAATGTACAAAAAGTTTAAAAATGACTTATAGCCATGAAATCTGGGGGAATTTGAAATCTGAATCCAAGATGTGAAGTTAATCTTGGTCTTTATATATTGAATACAACTATTCTATTGGATAGTTGAAAAATGCTGTCTCTGTTTATATTAGTTAAAAGTAAATATGGCCTAATTTGGCACGTTATGTCCTATAYCCAACAAAGCTGCAATTCCTTTAATTACTCAGACATTGGTACGCAAGTGATGTGCTTACAGTTTGTTGCCAAAGCCCTAAGAGATTGTTCCCCTCATCTACATATTATTACGCATAAACCTTCAAACTAATACTGAATAAAATAATCAGTAAAATATAATATTCTAAAGCCTTCATTATTCTTCAGCCCTTGAGCAACTCTTTCTTGGTCCCTGGCAAGGAACATTTGCTACTTCTTCATGCTGGATTTCCTTATCAGCAGTGAAGAAGAGAGAGTATAACTGAAATACCACTTAGTTCATGTGCTGCTGCTGCTGCTTCTTGGATTATTCACAACTGTGAAAGAAATAGCAAGCAAGCCCTGATGACAGAATAAAACCATCTAAAGTATTAGCATATTGCAAAATTCTGCTTGCAATTTCTGACACTTTTTAAAGTAATGAAAAAGGAAAGTGAAAATGAGAGATAATTAGGCCAGAATTAAAATACAGTGCTCTTTTATGAAAGTTAAAATGACTGTATGTTATTGGTGTATAATCCTGATGTGACAGAGAAAAAGGTAAACTGTAGGCCATACTTTCAGGTTGCCCCCTTCCTCTACCCTACTACCCATCTTTTTCTTTTGGGGGATTACTACTACTGTTAAAAAGAATTGCTCTTCCAAGAGTCTTTAAAAATTTTAAATATTTGTAGTGAACTTTAATGAAACTTTTCACTGAATTACAAGGCAGATAGAAGAAGAATGGAGAACGGAAACGTACCTTGTTAATAACAGGACRTCAGTGTGGTGCAAAATCTAAAGCTGAATCATATGTGCTTCACTATGCAAGAATTTACTGGCTGCGGTAATTATGTAATCAACTTATGATCTGCTGGAGTCTTTGCTATCTTTTATTTTCATGAAGTTAATATCCATATTTTATTTGCTACATAATATCTACATTTTATATTTCACTCAGGTGGCTAGTAGGTTTCATGAGAAGAACCTCCCCCTGTTTTTAATTACTTTTAGTGATGCCTAGGATCTTGCTGTTATCAACAAGGATCTGATCTGTACTGAAGACCAAAAGAGAAGAAGAAAAGAACTAGAGACCACTCCTAAAATGCRTGTGTTGGTGTTAACTCAAGACTAGAGAATTTAAAATAAGGTGACCAAAAGTTAACCTAGGCACTTAACCACGTGTCTCATGGAAAATATATACACAATATGGATTTTACTTCTTTTCCAAATTATAAGATAATGCCCTGCTCATTGGATCATGTTTTCCCTCAGTTCATAAGAAATAAAAATTTAGACTCTACCCAGAAGAGTCTTCATAAATACTCTTGATTTTTAAAGGGATACTGAAGTTAAACATGTCTGTAAGTTCCTTGTCAAACAAAGCCTTACTTCTCTTCTCTTCTATCGTTCCCAAAGAAATCATTAGAGAAAAATCTCTGCCCTTTATGTGAAATAATAAATGAAAATTCCTCTAAGCTTTCAGCCATCATAGAATCAAATAGATTAATAATTTATTTCAAACAAAAAATGGCCAAGGTGTGTCTTGTCATGTTACTGAACTATCCAGGGCAAACAGTAGAACAAACTCATCTTAATGGTGAAAGCAAAAGAACTGTATCTTTAGTAAAGCACAGGAGGCTTTATGAGCTTTGTGAGAAAGGAGAAGGAAGAGCTTCTATTATTAATAAGAGGGAGGAAAACAGCTGTTTGAGCTTGATCCTGTAGCGATAATTCATTGTTCTTGTACWGTGTAGCCTAGCAAAGAGCCACTGCTTTTTGTTAAAAGGTATCCCTGTTTTACATGTGAAACAACACAGACAGAGGAAATCCCAGATCCCCACTGGTGCTTTGCCACCCAACTCCCGTTGATAATTGGTAATTTCAAGTGCCTAACTATACCTGACATGTGGGTTAAAATGAATTGCTCAAGATTCCCCGACTGGTCAGCAGCAGAGGCAGGAATAGAAATGCAGATCTTCTTTTGCCTACAACGCTGAGTTTCTCCCGCGATGCGCTGGGTGCTCCCTGCATGCAGCAGCCAGAGTGAACTGAAAGCATGCGGCAACCCGCGGGGCTGCCTGGCAGGAGCACCCTGCAGTACAAAAATAAGTCATTTGCATTACAGCTTCATAAATCTGCTCAACCGTTCTAAGCCCTAAATCCCCATCTTTATATTGTCACTGAGGTCTGTGCTTTGTTGTGAGCCCCAGACGGCAAATTCCTGGTTCTGTTCTGTGGTGGGGTTTACACCTGGGTGAGTAGCTACAACRAGCCCATGAAGTTTTGGATGTCTTGAATTTAAACCAGAAACACCTGCTGGAGACACAGGCTGCTTGCTGGCTGGACTGAGCTCAGCAGCAGAAGAGATTTCTATGCTTTTTTTTTCCTTCTGACCAGTTTTATTAAAGTCAATGACAATTGCTGCTAGGGACTTGGAATGAACAAGCAAAAACATAGGCATGAAAAGAGAGAGAAGAAAGTAAATATCGGAACAAAATATTCCATCTTTAAGCAATACATAGAATATATATATATATCCATATATAATGCACATATAAACATATTATTTTTTTCTAGAGTTTGCATTCCAGAGTGTTTTTCTTCCTTTTTCCTTTTTCCAAAAATGTACTGAGTTGCAGTACAGTCTGGTACTCAAAGTGAGAATTGTCACTTTGAGAATAGAGCTRATTTATTAGAAACAGTCTTCTGCTCTGTACAGAATGTCTGATGAAAGGATTTTTTTTTCTTAACAATATCTTACAGATTTTTATCAGAAGCCACTGAAAAAAAAAACAAAAAGCAAGGGCAGTCTAAGAGAAAACAGATTAGTTGTTATGGAACACATTTTCCTGCAAATTGAAGGAAGAAGCATCTTCTGTATGTTATTAATCTTCCTTGAAACATTTTAACATTCAAGTATACTGTGTTTTAAACTGCTTATGAGCGAAACAAAACAAAACAAAACAAAAAACATAAATTTATTTTCAAACTATTGGTGAGAGATATACAACAAATACACTAAATGAAGTTTTGTCCATAACTCAGTTCACATTCTGTAATATGAGAAAACTGTTAAATAATTCCTTTTAAATGTTCAACATGAATCAAAAGGACTCAGCTAAGTTCTCCTGAAAACTGGTATTTTTATTTTTTGAAAGGGAAAGTTATATACCCTTTTTATTTTGCCAGAGAAAAAACGGACACGGTTTATATTGAACAGAAGCACAATATATCTAATAAATATTTAGAGTGTTCCAATATCTTGCTATACATAATGACATATTTTTTTGGCAGAATTAGTTTATTTTATACTTGTGTGAAGCAGAATTCAGTTTTCATGTAGATCTCTTAGCTTTAATTGACTGAGCTTTAGAGTGCAAGTAATTTTGAAAATAAAATAGTTTTCCGTGTTGAAAGCATTAAAGTGGCAAAAAAATAGTAATTCTTTTTAATGTAATGCAACTGTAGTATCTGCAAATCTGTTTTTACGTGCTCACTGAAAACAATGTATGTGATTTAAATTTTAGTATTTTTAATAGAAAGGGTACTGGTGGGAGTAAATAAAAATAAGGCAATTCTTTATTTCTCCTTTGACATGGCATAATTTTTGCACTGCTTAGCACTGATGTAACATTAATTTAGCAATATGAAATAAAGTTTGCTCCATTTTCTTCTCCAAGAAATCACTGTTAATTTTCAAGATTGAATCTTTATTCTCTTTTAAAATGAATTAAAATTGTTCCTGTAAATAAGCATTGGGGGGGAAAAAAAAGTGCCTGCTATCTGTCTATGTTCTTCTGTCATGTGCATTAGGGCAACTATTTTACTAGGAAGCCTCTTGACTTTATAGCATTTTCTTTCTACTAGTAGTGGAATAGTAACTGTAGTTTGCTGTCATTTATACTTTCATGTGTCATTGTACGCACAACAAGATGTTTCATTACAGGCAGACCTCGTTTTACTGAACTTTGCTTTATTGCGCTTGGCAGATATTGAGTTTTTTACAAATTGAAGGTTTGTGGCAGCCCTGTGTCGAGCAAGTCTATCAGAGCCATTTTTCCAACAGCAGGTGCTCGCTTCGTGTCTCTGTGTCACATTTGAGTARTTCTTGCAGTATTTCAAACTTTTTCATTATTATTATGCCTGTTACGGTGATCTGTGATCAGTGATCTTTGAGGCTACTCTTGTCATTGTTTTGAGGAACCACAAACCRCGTCCATGTAACACGGTGAACTTAATCGATAAATGTTCTGTGTGCTCTGACTGCTCCACCAACCGGCTGTTCCCCTGTCTCTCTCCCTCTCCTCGGGCCTCCCCATTCCCCAAGACACAGCAATATTGAAATTAGGGCAATTAATAACCCTACAACGGCCTCTAAGGGTTCAAGTGAAAGGAAGAGTCGCATGTCTCTCACATTAAATCAAAAGCTAGAAATGATGAAGCTTAGTGAGGAAGGCATGTTGAAAGCTGAGACTGGCCAAAAGCGAGGCCTCTTGCGCCAAAAAGTTAGCCAAGTTGTGAATGCAAAGGAAAAAGTCTTGAAGGAAATTCAAAGTGCTGCTCCAGGGAACACACGAATGACAAGAAAGCGAAACAGCCTTCTTGCTGATAGGGAGAAAGTTTGAGTGGTCTGGAGAGAAGATCCAACCAGCCACAATGTTCCCTTAAGCCAAAGYSTMRTCCAGAGCAAGGCCTGAACTCTCTTCAACTCTATGAAGGCTGAGAGAGGTGAGGAAGCGGCAGAAGAAAAGTCTGAAGCTGGCAGAGGCTGGTTCATGAGGTTTAAGGAAAGAAGCCGTTTCCATGACATAAAAGTGCCAGGTGAAGCAGCWAGTGCTGAAGCAGAAGTTGCAGCAAGTTATCCCGAAGCTCTAGCTAAGAGAATTGATGAAGGCGGCTGCACTAAACAACAGATTTTCACTGTAGACCAAACAGCCTTCTCTTGGAAGAAGATGCCATGCAGGACTTTCCCAGCTAGGGAGGAGAAGTCAATGCCTGGCTTCAAAGCTTCAAAGGACAGGCTGACTCTCTTGTTAGGGGCTAATGCAGCTGGTGACGTGACGTTGAAGCCAGTGCTCATTTACTGTGCCGAAAATCCTAGGGTCCTGAAGAATTATACTAAATCTGCTCTGCCTGTGCTCTATAAATGGAACAGGAAAGCCTGGATGACAGCACATCTGTTTACAACATGGTTTACTGAATATTTTAAGCCCACTCTTGAGACCTACTGCTCAGAAAAAAAGATGCCTTTCTAAATATTACTGCTCACTGACAACACAGCTGGTCACCCAAGAGCTCTGATGGAGATGTACAACAAGATTCATGTTGTTTTCATGCCTGCTAACACAACATCCTTTCTGCAGCCCATGGATCAAGGAGTAATTCTGACTTTCAAGTGTTATTATTTAAGAAAGACATTTTGTAAGGCTATAGCTGCCATAGACAGTGATTGCTCTGATGGATCTGGGCAAAGTCAGCTGAAAACCTTCCAGAAAGGATTCACCATTCTAGATGCCATTAAGAACATTTGTGATTCATGGGAGGAGGTCAAAATATCAGCATTCACAGGAGTTTGGAAGAAGCTGATTCCAACCCTCACGGATGACTTTGAGGGTTCAAGACTTCAGTGGAGGAAGTAACTGCAGGTGTGGTGGAAGCAGCAAGAGAACTAGAATTAGAAGTGGAGCCTGAAGATGTGACTGAATTGCTGCAATCTCATGATAAATCTTGAACGGATGAGGAGTTGCTTCTTATGGATGAGCAAAGAAAGTGGTTTCTTGAGATGGAATCAACTCCTGGTGAAGATGCTATGAACATTGTTGAAATGACAACAAGGGATGTAGAATATTATATAAACTTAGTTGATCAAGCAGTGGCAGGGTTTGAGAGGATTGACTGCAATTTGGAAAGAAGTTCTATTGTGGGTAAAATGCACATCAAACAGCATCGCACGCTACAGAGAACTCCTTTGTGAAAGGAAGAGTCAATTGATGCAGCAAACTTCATTGCTGTCTTATTTTAAGAAATTGCCACAGTCACCCCAACCTCCAGCAGCCACCACCCTGATCAGTCAGCAGCCATCAACATTGAGGTAAGACCCTCCATCAGCAAAAAGATTACAACTCACTGAAGGCTCAGATGATAGCATTTTTTAGCAATAAAGTATTTTTTATTAAGGTATGTACATTGTTTTTTAGACATAATGGTATTTCACACTTAGTAGACTACAGTATAGTGTAAACATAACTTTTACATGCATTGGGAAACCAAAAAAATYGTGTAACTTGCTTTATTGCGATATTTGCTTTACTGCAGTGGTCTGGAACTGAACCTGCAATATCTCCGAGGTATGCCTGTATCATAAAATGAAAGATGATGATGAGGAAAAAAATTTGTACAAGGGAAAAGAGATTGCCTTTATTTGAAAAAAACTGCAGTATGAGACAAATTATGCTTACCTTCCTGCTGTAAGAGGCACTAGTGAAATCAGCTAGACTGTTCATGCGCATACTGCAAACTCTGTGAACCCTCAGTCATATTTGCCAGCAGTGGCAGATAAACCTTGTTCTGTTCTCAGTAGAGGACCTTGGCTTTTTGTGAGAAGAATGAGGAGAATGTGGACATAAAGAAAYTGTAACACTTTGTAGTGCAGGTCACTCATTTTTGCCGTTCTGGAAGGGGTTTGGTGGAGTGACTTCTGCTCTTCCCTTTGCTGGAAGAGAAGCCTGGGAACAAGTTCGAAAAGAGATGATAAGGAACCATTTTCAGCCACATGGATATTAGGAATTGCTTTCTCCTACATTCTCTGTTCTTCCTCCTGTGGCTATAAGTACTCCTTTGTATGTTAGACCTGAACACCAAAGAGAAGACTTTGGTTTACTGGAAGCATGGGCAGTTTGCAAAACCCTCTCTTCAGATGTTTTCATTTTCCTGGGTAAAAGAAAAAAAAAAAGTTCCTTGAGGCTAGCTTATCACCCTTCACATGCAAATTTCAGGCAGAAAGCCAACTGTAATTTAAAGTCCTTTAATGAGATACTCAGCATGATTTCAGAGCTCCACAGTCAGGGGCAGGAAGATTGTCATTTTAGGAGACATTATGGATTTGTTTTTTTGATTCCTAGAGATTGATATGATGAACCTGAAAAGTTGGACCATAAAATAAAACTTTCTGAAACCTAGCACGCAGGGACTCAGGCATTCATTTACCACTGCTTTATTAGAATCAATCTCTTTGATTCTATTTGACACATTTGAAATGTCTCCTTTATTTGTAGTGTTCTCCCAAGATTTCAACTATGACAATAGCTGTAAGCAAATTCTTTGTGGACCCAGCTTGTAACTTTGGGCACARTCCTAAACAGAGGATTACACAGAAGCGATATGAATCCAAGAATAATCTGGGGCTCGTTGCTTCCTTAAGATAAATAATACTTCTCTTTACACATAATCCTTTTTCAGTGGGACAGCTATTTATCATTTGTATATTGCATACATTGCTGTTGTCTCTGCGTTCATTTTGAACAGTTAGGGCTCAGCAGAGGGCTGGTTTCACTTCTTTCCTTGGAGCATTTTGCTGTGGGGAAAGAGAAAGGGACTGCAAAGCCACGCTTGCTCCTAACCATCTGGACCAACATGAGTATAGCAATCAGCAGAGCACCCACAGAGGGATGTGCACATTGATTTGAATTGTTACTCTTCGGAAATTCTTTCAAGAGAAGAAAGAAAAAGCCAAGAAATATCAGCAATTTTTTTTTTGCTAAATTTTGCACTGTGACTCTTGGTTCCATAACCTGAATAGTACCAAATCTAGGACTGACGACACTACTACAAAATGCTATGAAGCAAACCACAGATTTACAGTGAATAGGATCCATATGCTAAATACAGTCTGGGCTATAAAGTCTCCTTTAGACACATGCCATAAAGCGCAATGAACACCTTTTAGTTCCTGCCAGACTTCTGTATTAAATAATAGACAAAAATGTGCAATGCAATGACTTTGCAACAGAAGTTTAAAATTCTTGTTAATTGTCATTTCCTCTGAAACAATATTGTTTTACTACTTCTATTTTAGAGCAATATGGGGCCCTAGTTTTAATAAGCAGGTTGAAATATTTTAATAATGGAAAGCATAAAATGAGGAATTTTTTTAAAGATCACAGTCTATTTTCATATTTTTGAAGAGAGTTGGTTACTGGAAAGTGAATACTGCACAGCATTGCTGACTATTGTCTACTGCCAGTTATTCATTATATGCTGACAACATGTTTGTGATTAAAACATTGCAGCTGTAAAAACACCTCTTAAAGAGGTTATGATCAGCGTCAGGACCATGAGAGTTACACTTACACACCTTCTAGGCCAGAATTTGCTTGATTCATTAAATAATATCACTTTTCCTTCCTCTTCATGTAGATTACAAAGAAAAGTATGTCTTATAACTATGGGAAAAAGATACCAAGTATTATGTAGCAGTTTTTGTAGCAGCTTTGTTTCACACAGTCCATATTTTTATTCTCTCAATTGATCAGGTTTCCGATCAACACCTCAAAGTATGTGTATGTCGATTTTAACAACAACGTTCTGCTTGCAGTGATGAAGTGACTACACCATGGAGCAGATTGACACTAGGAGGCTGCAGAGCAACCACAATTTGGCAAGTGGTGAATCTTAATTTCCTTATCAGACCCTCTTCCCCCAAACTTTATCTAATCAAATAGAGATATGCAGATTAAGAAAGGAATGAGAGAATTATTTTTGGATATTTTCACTGAAGAAAAACTGAGGGGAAAAAAAAATTAGTCTTAATTTTAAAAATCACTCCCTGCTAGGGGGAAATAAATAAATGCATTACTCTGCATCACTGAAACTTTGGAATGTTAAGTTATTTTTCTTTCATTATAGTTTCTTTAGACTACAATGAAAATTGTTAGTCAGTGTTGGAATTTTGAAAAAAGAACAAAAAGCTGGAAAATTCTTGACATAAAAGTATGTTTGCATTAAAATGTATAGATACTTTGGAAACTGAAATTAATTTAAATGGTCTCTAGTTTTTAAACAATGCACTGTTAAAATAGATTTTCTGTGGAATCTATGACRTTTATTCTGTTTTGCTGACATTTTGAACTACATTGATTCTGTATTTTTATTGATAACTTGGAACTCTTAGTTATTCATTTTATTTTTAGTTAGGTCTTCCATCCCAGAAATGGTAAGGACATTTGCAACTAAAGGGATTATGTAATTTTACAGCAACAGTGTTATGCAGCATAGGATTAAAACTTAAGCTTTACTTCACAATAAAATTTCAAGCCTAGTGTCAATGTAAATAGTTTGACTCAGGTACATAAGCAAAGCTACAATATGAATACACTTTGTAATTTCTTCAAAGAACCTCAACAATATTTATTAGTTAAATAGGGAAGATGTTAGTAGGTAAGAACAAAAAAAAAAAGGAAAAATGCTAAAAATAGTATGTATAAAGCATAATAAAATAGAAGTGGATATTTTGTAAATAATTTGGCTAAGATCACGTCGGGCACTGCATGAACACACGACAGTAAAAAGCCTGTATTTAAGCCTCGGGGGCTGCTTTTATACTGTGGAGGGTGCTGCATGAAGCGTTCATCACCCAGGGTACACGCGTTGCCGATGTGGCGACGGTCAGCGGGAGGCCTGATTAGTCCTGCAGCGTCACTGCACCTTAGGCTTCCACGCCACACTACCACTAGAGCAGCGCGTCACTGCAGTCCCAGTGTAGCTCTTGCTCTAGCTTGGTTTAGACAGCAGCCTTGAAGCAATGACTAGACAAAATGCAGGATACTTTTTATTATTCCAAGCAAAGAATTAAAATTCATTTTGATGTATGAATTATTTAATATAGTTTCAAGGAATCAAAGGTCTTTGATTTTTGGCATTGTTAGTTTTAACTGAATTAAAAATATCAAGAACACTCAGTCAAACTGAATGTCACCAGAAAAAAAAAAGAAAAAAAAAAAGAAAAGAAAATAAATAAGCTATGATTTCCTGCTAGCAAAAAAGAAATGGCCTTAAGATTATTTTCAAAGTTGCATTCAGTGTCATATCAAGTGGTCATATTAATAATACAAACCACAAATGAATGGATTTAGGAAAGGAACTACATTATGACCTGTAATTTCCTACCACTTTGGCATTTAATCTCTAAAATCTATGTCCAAAACAGCATTCTTGTCAATTTTCTTTTCTTTGAAAATGACTTTTTATATTGCTTTGCTGGTCTCCCATCATCAAACTTGTTAAAAACAGATGTCTAAAGTTTTCTTTCTAAATATATTTATACCTCTAAATTGACAGCTCAATTTTACAAAAGCTTTGAGCATCAAGCAGTTTCCATTGATTTCGTAATGGTGTCTGATGATGTAAAATCAATAATGTTAGGTGCCTAAATACCTTTAAGCATCTGGGCTCTGGCGCTTCTGGTCATGCTGTATCATAGTGACAAATAACTTATTTTCATTTGATATTACACAGTGCATGTGAGATTTCATTTTTATAGTACATCAGTGAGGTAGTGTGTGGCCTAATCCTGTGATTTTAGCAGCTGCCAGCCACATTGCAGRACTGAACGCAACCTCCAGCACAAAGAATCCAAGCTGAATTAGTCAGACATCGCACAAGTTTGTACACAGTGGATACTTTCATAATTATGATATGGATATAAAAGCTCTCTAGCAAAAATGATCATTTTGACAACAGAATCACATACCTTTTGAAAGCCAAAAATAATTATCTCAAATGAAACAAACAAGTTCATCTGATTACACGTTTATGTGCTGACTGTGGCTAGTACCTAGGGTATAAATAAATGATCAACAGCAATGAGGTTTGGTGGTGGGGAGGGAAAAAGAAAAGAGGTTTTCTAATTTAACTTAGCCATCAACATACTCACAGCCCTCGCACTCCAGAAAGAAATTATTATGCTTCTTTCATGTCATTCTTTCTGTTGGCTTACACTTAACATAGTCTTCAAATTACTCTGAAAAAATATGGCAACCTATACCTTTCATTGCTATTTGGATTCAGCAACAAGGCAAAATCAGACTAACCTTTTCTGAGAGTAGAAAGACTTTTTCTACTCTGAGTTTTGAACTCAGTAAAAAAATTGAAAAAATGGCTCACATTGTTCTTTCTGTTTAAAATACCCAGTCCACATTGGCCATATCCAGTATCTTCTACTGATACTTTCTTTCAGTATTGAAAGTATTTTTGTACTCAAAAAGTTTACACTACTGCTACCAGAAAGTCTTAGTGGACCACTTTATTCAACTGTCAATGATAAGTCCAAATAACTTCTTGAAGAAGGTGAAATAATCTTGCTGAAAGCAGGACTTTTCTGAATATAATTCATTAACTGTGAACAGTAGGTTTAGGAATTGGTTTGGTATCTAAGCTGAACAAACTACCACAAAAGTTTTAGTACTCTGATTACATTATATATACAATTTCTTCCAAACATCTGTTGCACACCATAACAGAGACTTCAGATGATCTTTTATGAAATGAAAAAATCCCCTTTTGGAAGACATGAAAATGTGAATTCATGAATAAATGGGTTTGTTTTTTACGTTTTTTAGGAGCCTACAATATTTAAAAGCATAAGCCCCATTGACTTCCAGTGCTCAAATGCTCTTTTGAAAATCTACCCTTTAAAATGGTTCTTCAGCAGTTGGTCCTAGCCCAAATTGGATGTCATTTTAATAATTTTTTTTTGGTATATTGGTAGGTGTTCACTTAACTTATTATATATAAAATGCCTTCCTCATTACCACTCCAAATTTTGGGATTTGCAAAACTAGACCAATGTGTTTTTTGTGTGAAAAAGCACAACATTCACTGGAATCCTACACAACTAGGTAATTACAAAATTTCCACAATGATGGTTCAGATCTGTATTTCCCATCACACTGTCACCAAATTTTTTTCAGTGGACATGACAGTCCTTGAGACTTGATCTTGGTCCATCCTTTGAGGGCATGAAGACAGGGCAACTTCTTAAATAATGCAACTTGTGCAATCTCCCAGACAAATGGCAAACTAATCAGTCTCTGAATACTTGTTTTTTGAAGACTTGTGCATTTTTAAAGAAGATGGAGTAATTGTTTAGTGACTTGGTGCCATTGATTTTCATTATGGATGGTGTTGACGGGGTCTGTGTCAGGTCATCAGGGAGAGATAGCCTTTGCATAGCTAAATGAAATGGGGAAAGTGGCAGTTCTTGTTCCATATTCACGAGCAAAAGCTCCAGTACTTGAAGTAAGTTTTGTGTGACCTTGTTAAAGCAACTTTCCCTTCTTACCCAAGTGAGTAAATGAGAGAAATGCAACGTAGTGTAGGCATCAAACAGTGGTGTGGAATCAACAGGCCACTGCAATCCTATTTGAAAAATGTTAACTGGAGGGAAAAGCTTATGACAAAATGGAAATACCACTATTTGCTATATTTTGTGGAGTACTACGTTGGTTTCCTCAGGTTCAAGTGTAATGGGAATGGAAAGATAAAATGAAAAGAATTGTGCTTATTTTAGGATGTGGGGGAGTTCTTATGAGTTTTTGGTAGTTAAGTTGGGCAGAAGATTGAAACATCATAATATRATGATAATACTTAACCAAGATACAGATTTTAACCTGACACTTCTCTAAGTGGTTTTCTGCTAAAATTCTGTTTGTTACTTTAAAGATGTTGCAATTCTTATATTTTCATGAGTGACRCTGAATTGTTTCTAAATTATGTTGAAAATGCTACTTCTTTCCACAGCAGGGTGTTGTAATTATATTAGTTCAGTCTCACATCAGATTTTTCTTTCAAGTTAACCATTTTTTATGCTTTCTTCTGCTCTGCCTGTTTATGGATTTTTCCCCCACCTTCTCCTTTCTGACTCTCTCTAGTCCTTGCCATCTAAACTTCAAGTGAACTGTTTTCAAAGACCTGAATCTCATTCAATCTCATTGAAATGAAGTCTATAATTTTAGTGTTTTACAATAGCTTTTAAGAAGAAATTGCACAATTGTCACATTGTGATGACTCAGTGAATTTCTCCAGAGAAAAACGTGACTTGTAAAGGTTTGTTGGCTGGCAGTGCTTTTTAAATTTCTTTCACAGCAAATTCTTCCTCTTAATGATAACTAAATGATTACAGTCAGTGAACTGTCACAGAGTTTAACAGACAGAAAGAAATGGGGATTTTCTAGAATAATGTGTCTTTGAAAATAGGACACTTCAATATGTGTGATAATTTCTTTCTAAATATAGCCATCAGGAGCTGTTGTTTTTCCTCCTGCTTCCACAAATATGTCAATTAAAATCTTATCGAAAGCAGTCCTAGACAATGGCAAAGGAACACTGTTAAAAGATTGTTAGAGCATTTTGGAATAGCTGACAGGTAATTTGAGATTACAAAGGTTTTTGATTCATTGACTAAACTTTCCTCTTATAGAAGCTAATCTGAAACTGTTCAGAGAGCTCTTACATGTTCCTATTTGCTCTAATAATAGCTTTGGGATGCATAACAATCACATTTCTTTCCTATCAGTCAGGTCAGAAGGGAGAAAAAAAGGGAGGAAACTAACAAGCATATGAAGAAAGTACTGGCACACATGCCAGTAATAAGTTATAATAATGGATTGTCCTTAACAAGAGCGGTTGTTTTTAAGTACCATCTTGTTTTGCTGGAGCAGTCATCTGCAGAGAAAGGGGCTGTGCCTCAGTTTTTCCCCATTCTTACAAAATTTCCTAATTTGCACAGTTCAGTGGGTACGCTTGATATTATTCGTCATACTGGAGAGTGAAGGAGGCTCCCTGAGCTACACTTGCAGGGGAGCTCCCTCCTGATATACAGCAAAAAAATGTGCTAGAGTCAATGAAAAGTGGATGTAGTTGCCACTGCTGCCACTTCTCTCTGCACGAGATCATGACCCGCGTAAAGCTTACATCCCTTTGGCATTGCTCAGACTAGGCAGGGTGCAGGGGTGCAGCTGCGGCTGACCTAAGATTGATGCTTACCATGTCTGTGAGAGAAAAACTGCCCTGCTTAAACTCAGCCACTAAAGGACAGCAATATCTGGAGATATAATCTCAGACTGTCTATGTACGGGCCAAGTTCTCTGTGTTAAGAGATGTAAGAATAGATTTTCACAAATGCCACCGCACACAGAAAGAAAGGGAGCCCTGAAAATCCATTAATCAAAACTATACTATTTCCATTTGGGAAATATTTAAAGACAATTTACTTTCCAACAGGCTCTAATGGTTCAGTTTAAAATTCCCAGAAAGAAATATGGAATCCCCTGATTCTGTTTTATGATGTGACCCAACCTTTTCATTCTTTACATAGAAAGAAGAAAAAYCAACATTCTCTCCGAAAACAAAAGGAAGCTGATAGAGAGCCCATATGATCCAAAAGTCCATAAACACGATTCCTTGTTGGAAAATCTTTTCCTTTTCTGGAGATTTTTCAAAAGAATATAACCTGCTTGGTCATAGCTGATAATTACTCAGAATCATAACATTGACTTCTCTGCACTGGGAACGTTTGAAGTACCTACCCAAATATATATATATATATATATATATATTTTATAGGCCAATTTGTGACACCCTTCCACTTCCATTGTGCTTTAATCTACAGGCAGGCCCTTGGCTGCAGAGGGAATATTCCTGGTGTAAACTAGAATGTCACGTTACACATAAAACATATTATGCCAAACAGAAGTATCTAGGCAGTAAACCAAAAACAACTTCTCTAAACTAAATCTTTCCTTTTAGAAGACTGTTTGCTTCTGTCTCCATACTCTTGCCAATARCACTTTTTTAAAACTAACCTTCTGTCAGAGCAATAATTGACAGATATGGTTTTGACACAGACTTACTTCAGCCTCTGGACATGCACTGATACATGAGGTGTATGATAAGTTCATGGAAGAAAGGAGTTTTCAAACGTGCAATGGGATGCAGTCTGAGAGTTCAGCTTGTAAACATGTCTTAATGTCTAAGCAGTTACTGAGATGAGGTGAAGAAGATGAGAGAAGGGTGGAGGACAAAAATTGATTTACACTGCCATAGTATGTTTAAGTATCAACACCAAGGACAAGCAGTAGGCATGRATATAATGCTTGTTAAAGAGTCAGTAACAGTACTCAAATTACTACATCACAGTAGAGTGAGACAAAACAGATTAAGCAAAAACCATTACAAACAGAGAAAAGGTCAATAAATAAGACTAAAAGCTTATTGTGGTATAAACTGTCAAATGAAAATTTTTCTAATGAATAACAAAAAACAGAAAGACAACATAATTATCTGTTCCAGGCACCATTATAAAGCCAGTAAAGCACATATAATGACTTAAAGAAGAGGCAAGAAATTTTGTAGCTACTTTAAACAAAGAAAACAAAATACTTTTTTAAGTGAAGCTGATCAAGAGAGAAGTTATCTTGTGAAAAGGAAAGACTACCTCGACATTATGTCTCGGAGAATTTCCCTTAAGCGTGGCCAGAATGCATCCTATTCATGCAAGGAGTAGGTATGTCACAATGCAGAAGCTCTTATAATTTATTCTAAAGCAAGATTCTTGGCATTTGGGCCCAGCTCAGCCACATGTTTTCATAAACTGCTGGCAGACAGACTATTTATACAAATCTAATTTAGACATGACAGAAGCAGTTTTGAAAAATCATCCTGACATCACTTAAAGATGAACCTCAAACATTATGTTCAATTATGTGTGTTATTCTCTCTTCTCAGCTGGCATGAAATAAACAACATTAGTGAAAAAAATTATTTCCAAGTATAATCTTTCTTCTGTATTTCTGTCTTTAAAAAAGGAAAGTCAGTGACCATACTTGTACTTGTAAATTGATCAATGAGCATGATGATCAGTGAAAGAACTTAGTAATCCAGACTGATATTGGTTCATTGACAATAGACCCAGGGTGTTTCTGAAGCAATTTCAGAATACAGAACCTGTGGACATGTCTCAGGAAAGAGATGGAGTAAACTATTTTGGTTTTGTTTGAGTTTGTCTTTTCCTGATGGGCTATGATGAATGTGGAAATATCATAGCTTTACAATCTCAAATAATGAAAACTAAGAATTTCCTGCTCCATCTGTTCCTTGAAGATAGTGGTATTTAAAAATCAGAAGATATCACCTGATTCCAGTCAGGTGGCTATGCCCAGCTAAATCAATTCAAAATTTTTTCAGAAAAACAACATGGGAATTTTCTTAGATATCTGGATTTTATCCAGCAAAATGTCATGTCTGGTACAAAATTTTGCAAATACAGGCAATTTCATGAAGAATTGCAAGGCTATGGATGTAGTTCCATGAAGGGTAACAATTACTTCCAGAAATTTTTGCTTTTGAATTCACTGTTTCAAATGTCTCTAACCAGCACCACAGCTTTTCCTACATGTGCTAATGGAGCAAAAAAATCAAGAAAGCATGAATTAGCATGAGTAGACAACAAATAGGAGCAAGAAGCAGTGTAGAAGTGTTTGCAAGCACATATTTTAGTATAACAAAGTGACTAATATTTTGCATGTGGAAAAAAAAATATATATATTCCCTCACAGAGCTGTTTCATATACTGAAGTAAAACAATATGTGACTACTAGCAAAGAAAAACATTTAACAATGAAAAACACCCCACTACCTCAAATTCTCTGCCTTCACTTATGCAAATTTCCCTCTGGTTTCAAGAAGTATTTTGACTTTCAAAAATTAACCAGCTCTAAATGTTTTATCTCAGTGTAAAATACTAACATTTGACCATTTCTATATGTGAGTTTAAGTTTCACTTCTAGGGTCACTGAACACTGAAATGTCCCCACCCATAGAAAACCAGTGCTAAATAATATGGTATGGATCCACAACAAAGATTTAGGGGTTGCTCTTTGCCAACACGTCTCCTTTAAGTTACACTTTCATTTCAGGATCAAACAGGGATTTAGCTCACACTTAAAATGACAGCTTATTATTTATCCTCCTCTCATACTAATTATGAAGAATATTCTTAGTGACACTCAAAGTGTTAGCATTAGCAGAAGTTCCACCTTGAACAAGAGACTGGACTAGATGACCTCCATTCTGATAAACATTTCTACAATTCCGTTTAAAAGTTACCAAAAATACAATATAATTAAATCACAATGAAAGGTGATAGTCCTGCAAACCTATAGAATAGCTGTTTCCCAGTGAGCAGTGTAATCCTTCTAATTAACTTCTCTTTCTGTTTTAATAATGTTAATTGAGACTGAGATGTCTTAAAGTTATTTTAATTCTATGAATTATATATATATTTTTATGGCAATTCTGCATTTGCCACATTTCAACAGTGCTGATTAGCTGATATTGTTTATTTCATACGTATGTTATTTTTCTGCCCAGCTTTGATATATATTTTTAAAGGTTAGAAAAAGAGTTCAGAAAATGTAATTATGAATCTCTGGGAGGAAATAGAGGGGAATTAGAAGGGAAATTTAGAGAGAAAACATATAAGCAGAATCGGAGAATATTGGAGAATTTTCAATATTTGTCTTTCAAGCCTGCATAGACCTTGCTTTAGGCTGGATTTTTATATGCATTAGGATATACAGAAAATTATTTCCTCTTTTCACTTTTACAATAAGTAATTGTGTGTAAACACAAGCTTGCTAAGATACAACATATGTAGTCATGTTCTACACAAATTTTGTCTTGACAACACAAGATGCTGAGCTGTCAAAGAACATATTGAGGGCATCAGACACACTGAACTAAAACAGCTTCTAAGTAAGTATTCTTTAAATAGACCTTTAATGATCAGTTGTGCAAAAAAACCTTGAGCTCACAATGCCTACAAAATGCAAATACAGGAAAAGTGCAGGCATATCAGAAACTACTCTACCTGCAAATTTAGAGAAAGATGTTTGCATGCACTTAGTTGTGTATGTGTGCATTTGACTCGTATGAAGATTTTTGAAAATACAGAATTGCCCTGGAGCCTGAGAATCTCTCTATGGATTCATCAACAGCATATAAGCCCATACATCAAGATATATCATAATGAATTTGGACCAGAATTACAGTTATCAAATACTGAAATAATTCTTCTAGTTTCAAAGAAAGGTAAGCTCTTCTGTACCACTGTAGAAGTGAAATTGCACATTGTCATTTTTTTGGTGACATTTTATTTCTGAAAGGGAAAAAAAAAAGTTAGACCATTCTCAGAGCTAGGGATTTTTATTTGTTACAGTGAGAGATAATTGCTCTTGGGTAAATGTTATTCTTTCTAATGGCAGAAAACTGAAAGATTTCACAAAATTGAAACCTAGGGATCGAGACAACTCCCCAAGCAAGGCAGTTTGCACTAAGTGCGTATGAGCCATCTTGTAACCAGGTTTACTGTCTGCTGGTATAAATTGTGTCTGCAATAAGTTCCACTCCACTACAGCCCAGAGCACTCGCAGTGAGATCTGCCCCGATGTCATTGAGACAGGTGTCCATAGATTCACTGTTGACTGACTGCCAAACTATCTGAAAACACTAAACGATATGCAACCATTTTCAGGAGGTCAAATTCACTTGCTTAAGTTTGCTGTGATCTTTTTTCTGTACATTCTGCAGTTTTGCCCTTTGAAAGAAGATAAAAAATGCAGCCTTGGTGGAAAAATGTACCCACTGCTAACCGCCTTTTGAATAAACAGATTTTCATTTTGCTGGGGATTTTCACATCAAGAAGGACATAAGATTTGTTGGACTRTGTGTATATTGATACTTCCAAAGTACTTTTTTACCAGCCCAATTCAGATAAGCTGTGGTGTCTTTTCTTGACTGAAGAGGAGACACAAACTAACATTGTGAAACATAAACCGAAAAAAATCTGTCAAAAGTTAAGACAGATTTAAATAAATTCAGACAAATTATAAGCAAAAACTTCTAAAAATTGTTCCCCCACTTTTCTCTAAAAAATTTATAATAAAATGTCAGTATGTTTTCTTTACTTATTTCATAAAAATTAAAACTGACAAAAGTCCACAGTATCAAACTATCTTGTTATCAAATGTGTTTTGCTTCCACACTGCCTCCGGAGACAAAATTCCACAGCAGCACTAAGTAATCAAACTGTTCATTACATATGTACATATATGTACATGCATGTATGTACATACATACATACAAACTGTTCATTTCTGTTCATGAGCCAGAACAAAAATTTGATAGGTATTTTTAAACATGCAGTGAGTAGCCTGTAGGATCAGTTTCAATGTGTAGAATTCTGAGTATGTTGTTCATTTTTTATTAACTGAATTTTGCGTGATTAGATGAGCTTCCTTCATCTTTCTCTCTCTTCCTTGTTCCCATTCATTTACTGTCTTCCCAGTGATTAGAGGCACTGGCACTATTTCTGAGTGCCTATGCATCTCTTTTTTCTCATCAGAAGTATGAACTATGAGAATATGAATTCCCTGGAAATATCTTCTTCATCCAGTAAGATGCTTTTCCTTGCTAATGCTGTGAAACCTGAATTGATCTGAGTCTTCTGCATGAATACTGTAGGCCAGATTCTAGCAAAAAGTATAAATATTCAGAACTAGGCTTATTACACGTATTTTTTATGCACATGGGAAACTGGAAGCATAATCTCATTACCTTATTGTGTTCCTCTCACTTTAATTTCAACACAGTACTTTCATTTCCAATAGCAACAGAAACAGCATCTGCTGCTCTAGTCGTTCAATCCAGCCTCAAATGCAAGGCAAAGCAAGGATACCAAATGACATGAATTAATTTTCTTTTACTTGCATACCCACCTGAGGGATGTTTTGTCACTAACATGCTCAGAATGGAACATGAGGATGGGCGCTGAATCTGATTTACTTTTTTTMTTTTTTTTCTTCCTTCTTTAAAAATTCATTTGGCATTGTACTGTCACACAAGCTACCCAAGAACTCCAAGTATCCTTTTCTCATGGTGCCATTTAGTTTGAGAACCCCTGATTTTGGGTGGATTTCCACTGATTAAACTGTGAAGTTTTAAAAGTGATGACATTTTAAATCTGCAACTAAATAACAATAATGTCTAAAAGAACTGAAAAGCAGCAAGTGAGTGGCATAGGGACTTTGAGAAGAAAAGAACTGATATGAGGAATTAAAAAAAAAAAATCACTAAGGTAGAGAATTGGAGCTGGATCTCAGAATTCAACTAAGCAATTCCTGGCAGCCAAAAATCCTGACTATATTATGATAGAAATCATGTATTAAGGTAGGAATTTCCAAAGTGGATCAGGTACATTTAGCCAAATGTTCTGCCTCTGACAATGATCACTATTCCACATTTCAGCCAAAGAGACAAGAATCCTGAAAAGATCAGGTCTAAGAGATCAGGCACATATTTCATTCTGATCTTTAACTGCTGAAGACTGGCTCAGTCCTGAAGTCTCAGAGCTGTCTTCTTTTTACCGTCCAGCCTGACCCTCATGCCTCCTGTCTCTTTAGCCATGCACCTTGCTCTCTACAATAAAATCTTTGCTCCCTTTTGACTGCTCTAGTATTACAAAGTACCCCCAGTGTTACGTGTACTTGGCTACTAGCAGTTCTGGCACACTTTTCTGAATCTTGGCTAGTCACTATAACCAAAACTCGTGTTGACTAGTTATAAGTATGCATTCTGGGTTTCTCTGACTTAAGAATGTTTTGGTGTGTGAATAATTAACATTAAGTAAATCAAGTTTGATATATACCACAAAATTCCAGCTTTCAGGTATGCTGACCACGGATCTCCAGAAACTCTAACATCTAGGGAAAAAAAAAAGAAAAAAGACATTCAAGGAGCTGCTTCAATTGACTTTAATTCAAGGTACAGTTTCCTGAAGTATCTTTTACATGGGCTAGAGGGCCAAAATTTGTTCTCCAYATCACAATACCTATTTTAAGCTATGGCCTTATAGCTGCCATTCTTGGCATGACATGAATAATAATTACAGAATGATGCTTCTTTGTGTTTGACAGTGTTATACTTATTTTTCTGAACAACTTAAACTTCTCCAAATTAAGTCTTCCTCATCTACCTAGGAAACCAAATGTTATTTCATCGTTCAAATTATTACACCTTTTCAAGACAAAGGAAATCATGGGAAAACATTGTAAGCATCTGGCACCTCAGAATAAGACAGCCTGAAATTAGGTTTTGAAATAATTCCCTAAAATATTTTAATTGACCCAAAATTTCTTTATTGTTTTTACATATTTCTGCAATGTTTTTAATACCTCTTTGTTTATACATGCATACAAAAAATTCCAGTTATTTTGTTTTTCTCTTCGATTTCAAAACAAGTAAGAATCATATACACAGGGATGTAACAGAAGAAAGCTAGTATTTTATGCTTGTTTTAAACAGATCTCAAATTTTCTCAAAATCTGCTATTTACAGTGTCAAGGAGGTTAAGGTAGCTCTGGGCTACAGGGTGGAAATCACTATCAATCAGGTGTCATATTTCATATACCTGTTGTCAGTTCTAAACACTTTAGCAGGCTTCTGCATGCTTTCAACTTTCACACTTAGATATCTAATGTTTTAACTTTATAATCTTCCACTCTCTCTTCAGCAAATGGCCTCTTCAGAAGGCAAATAGAAACCCTAAATCTTCGTCTTGGTAGACTGCACAGTCTATCACCACCCATCTACATCTGATCTTTTAGTCCCCCTCTTTCCATGTGCCTAAATCAGATCAATCACCTCCACTCCTTGCCCGGTTTCAGGTACGTGCCAAGCCTCGCTCAGCTGCTTTGCCGGGGACACTCACAAAGTTGCTTTGACAGGGTCAGGAGCTAGAATTGCCAGTCAAACAGAGATGGAAAAAAAACATTTGCTAAACGCAGAAGCACAGTATCAGCACAACAGCCTCATATTAAAGGGAAGCCAGAGAAGAATCATTTCACCCTTCAGAAATGCATCTTAGAAATCGAGAGACAGCAATGGAGTAATCCTTCCCCACGTTTCACTCACAGGCTTGAATCAAATACCCTGTGTAGTAGCTGGTCATATTTATCGGTGCACAAGCTGCTGCAGCCTTTTTTTCCTCTGCAAAACAGCACAAGAAGTATTCTTACAAAAAGGATTTCCCCACAGTGCAGGTCCATGGTCTCTGGTATTTTCTCTGCCTCTGCTCAACACAAATATCTAGCTCTGAAGAATGAAATCTGACCCCTTCTCCACAATGGTAAGGTCTGCTTTCAAGAGCATTGTTGCTTGAGCTTGCTTCTGTCCACCCTGAGAGCTAATTCAATGGTGAGCAGAAGACCCTGCAACTGGAGCAAATCTGATGAATACCTCTTCCATTTCCATAGAAAAGATCCCTGTTGGTCTCAGAAGGCTTTGGTAAGTCCCTACATTTTGAAAGAGTCAGAACCTCCAAAAACAAGCAATTATCAAAAAGTTCCTGTGTGTGTTGTGTTGTTGATGCTTGTGCATTTGCCCACATGCTGTCTCAGTCTGAGGTTTAGCTTTGGGTCTAGCCAGCACTGTCTATATTGAAACTGTATATCCCTGGGCTTCCTTGCCCCATCTTAGTAGAAATCGCTATGAAGAATATCTTCCAAACAACAGTTCATACTCTTTCTGGTCCAGTTATATTCTTAGCCCTTTAAGTTATAGACATCAAGTTCAAAGGATAAGGGAATTCCTGCCTATAAATTCCTGCTGCCCTTCACTATTTTTAAACTGTGCCTCATGCTTCTACAGAGACTTCAGCTACCTTAAACCAGGATTTAATATATTCCAGTAAAAAAGAAAATGTGTTTTCTCTCACAGAAATAAGAAAGTCTTAAAGAAAGTTTTCATAATGACCAGCCTTAACTTGCCTCTGGTATAGTCTACCTCACGTCAGTTTCTTTCCAGAAGTCCCTCAGTATCCAGAGATGCTTTTTACCCTGGACCCACAGTTGGTGATATAATAACACATTCACTGCATAAACTATTTATATTCATTCATTTCCCATACTGTGGAAATAAATAGCTGCTTACTTTTGTGGCTGTTATGTATGAGGTCTGTCACTTTGATTGCCCCAGTTATTCCTTCACAGGTTTACCATAGGTCTTAAAGTTATTTTTAAAGTAAGCTAGCTCTGTAATTAAATTTTTGTCCTAGTGTAGTTTGTAGATAATCTGACTGTCCTACAGGAGAAGCGTGTATACCTGGATCTTTGTCCTGAGCATGACRTTTCTCCAGCAGTGCTGACTGTTCGTGCTTATGGCAACCTGAACATGAATCAGAGGATCCCTGTATGTTGAGCAGAATCTTTTGTAGTCCAAGGTGCTGGGATGCCACTCCTTCCCGGACCCCTAAGAGGGGTCTTAACATAGGCTGGTGACAGCGTCATCATATTCTGGTGGCTTGTGGATCTCAGAATGGCCATATGTATGGTCAGCTAGGCACGGAGCAGCTTCAGACACAGCTCAGGATCTGGGTCATTTGTCATCAAGATGAGAAAATGAGCAAAGAGTGACAGAAATGCAAAAGTAGACCCATACTTCATAGTGCTGCTAGAGAAGAACTCTGTATTGCACTTCACATCTCAAACCCACTTCCAGTACAACTCTTGTGAGAAATTATGAATCAATTCTCCCAAACTTCTACGAGGAGATTTTTCTTTCATATGTAAGGCTTACTTCACAAGGTCAAAAAAACAAACCAACCAGCAAAGTACAGCTGGAAAAATCCACGTGTGAAAGTGCCCAGGCAGACTACCTTTGCAGATTGGACTATAGCATTTACTCACAATCATGAATCAAATTGGATGTATTGAACTGCTCAGAGGGAGCTCTGAAAAGTTTTGGGACTCCTGGGCCACAAACTGTTACCCAATATTTTGAAATACAGTAATTAACAGCTGGCAACAGTTTGTTGCCATTTTCACATCTAAAAGTTTTGCTGTTTTAACCACTGATTTTATTTAAAGTCTTTAGATTCTGTTTGTACTACTATGCTTATCCAGAGAAAGATAGTAAGCATCCCTGTATCTTCAGCAATGTGTCAGAATCAGGCACAGCCTATTCACAAGTCTAAAAACAGCAAAGTAAAGACAATGTAAAGAAACAGATTTCTTTTTCTTAATAACTCAGGAAATTAATCAGAGAGGTATGAGCGTGCTGCCCCTTGATTTTTCATATTGATTGGGTCCCTGACCAGTCCTAAAATAAATACTGACAGTAAGAAAATATTTACGTGTCAGAGCACCCTTACAGTTTTTGTTTTCTGTGACATTACAGTGTGGTATCTATTGAGGCCTGAAATAGAAATCAAGTCAGGAGACAGGAAAGCATCATCATAATGACAAGACTGACTTTACAGGCATGATTTTTGAATGCCTTCTCTGTTTAGTTGAGAAAGAGGAATTTGCAGGCAATGCAACAACGAATTGCCGTTGTTATATACTGCTAATTTCAGAGCCTCGATCAAATATGCAGTGTTGACTACAAATCCACTGAGGCAAGTAGTGATGAAATCACTACTCTCCAGTGAGTCAAAATTTAAATGAAATACAAAACATAAAGGACAGTCTCTAAGCTGACATAAGTCAAAGCCGCTCAGCATAAGTTAATCTCCACTAGCTGAGGACCTGACCCATAGACGTGGGGCCAAATATTAGCTTTAGTTTTYAGCTGACATATATACAAGCACAGCTGAGTCAATGAAGCTACATGGAATGTCAGCCAGAGCAGAACTAACTCCTAGAAAAAAGACTACCTAAAAATGAGTACTAAAAGCAGTGCACATTTAATAAATAATAATTCTACTTTAGATTCAGCTTTAAGGGTCTACATTTGGTCCTCAAGAGTTATTCCTAATGCTTTGACTTTGCACACTGCAGTAAGTATCTAGAACCTATCACAACATTATGCTGTAAGGGTATTATATCTTGAATATGAAGCAGTATTTGTGGCTTTAAACTGCTCTTATGCCTTCCAAGCAGTGACATATAGAAAGTAACAGCAGATACTTCATCCACTTGTGACTATTCAGCAGTGACAGATATACTTCTTTGTTCTGCCTGAATTTCAGCATACATCTACTACAGCAGGGGCTTGCATGTTGACACTGATGGGGGGCATTCTGTTTAAACAACTTCTCTCTTCACCAGAAGTGGCCAACAATTTGAATATTGTTGCTCTAACGATAAATACAGAAAACAAAAAAAAACAAAAAACAAAACTGTGAGTCAATTTAATACTATGGTGATGAGAAGCTTTTGGGTGCATGAGAGAGCTAGAAAAGAGCCGTAAACTTTTTAGAYATATTGAAAGGAGATCTAAAGCAAAGAAAAGAAAGGACATTTTATCAGAGCCACAAGCAATGTGAAGGCAATGTTTTAGAATCTGTAATTTATCAAACATCATCAGTTCTGCATGCTTATTGTCTTACTTTGGACCTTAAAATGTATTAGGTGCTTTAGAGAGAGATGTAAAATGCCCAGGACTAAAAGTTCTCAGTATTGTGTCTTCTGATCTCTGTGTAGTACACATATGCTGAAGCACACCATACAAACAAAGCTGATTCAAATGATTGTGTTTGTTAATTAAAATCAATTACATTTTTTCTGGTGCTCTTTGGGCAGGGCTTTTCTGGCTTCTCAGTAATAAGCAAAGTAAGGGCCAAAGGAACAGCTTACAAACTACCTGAAGAAGTACTCACGAGTTTACATACCACTCATCACTCAGAATTGCATCATATCTGATATTTTCAAAATGCCAACACATATTTTTTATTTGTAGACATCTAAAATTCTGTTTTAAGTTTAAGACATTTGTTTCAAATATATTTTGTGACAGTAATGTCGTTGTCTCCTATTTGTTTTAGCCTGTTGCCTTTTGAATTTGTCTTCCAATGAAACAATTCTTTATTATTTACATTACTTATTATTAGCATGCAATAGATTTTAGCATTTTTCAAGCTATCCTCATCCACTCTATATCTGATCCAAACCCTTGAGCAGAGGAATTCTGATGAAATACATGATTGTGTGTGCTGTTTTTCACACAAACTAACTGGATCTAGAGATTGACCTCCTAATGTGAAAATAGCATATGGATAAAATTCTCAAGTGAATTGCCATTATTGGAAGTTTGTACTTTCTTTTTAAAAACAGGACAGAAACCTAATATACCAATTTGCAATACCTTAGATTATAAAACAGCAAGTAATCTTGGGCACAGTTCACCAAAAGCTGTTTGTACTTAAGCGTGTATCTCTACAGCAAAGGACTTTGTAATATTACCAATTTAAGCACATACTGGCATGCTTTGTTGAAAAGGAATTGTTTAAAATCAGGATGCAAAATAAAAGACTGAGGTTTTATGGGTGGACTTTGGGTTTCTGTGAGGATGGAGAACTTGTTCACAAGAGAAGACACAATTTAAAAGGAACCTGTTTCTAGGAGCTTACATAGTTTTGTATGCTTGTTACACACATGGTTTTGTTTGTATGTTGCTTTGTTTCATTTTTGCATTTGAAGCAAAAAAGGACAAACAGAAGCAGCATTTAACCTATCAGGATGTTGTGATGTGTCCTTTCAGGGTAGTAACACACGCAAATTTATAGAGAGGGAAAATCTCAGCAGTTGTTCAGCTTTGCAGTGCCAGGATAAATCAAACATATCAATAGAGATTCGTCACAAGCAGAAACCAGGCTTTACAGTAAGATAGATGTGATCAGTATTATGCATTGTAACCAAGTCAGGAGTCAATACAGATTGTCTGTTGACAGAGGTACCTTGACTTCATTTGAGGCCAGAACGAGTTTCTGAAATCCTCAGGAAACGTTGTCATTATACCAATGTATGTGTGATAATCCTGCTGCTCTTTATTATTATGCAGTGCTGGACTCTAAAGATGCATTATACATGGAAAAGATTTAGCAGCAGCATTACATAGAGTTTTTTAATGAGCTGGTACATACATGATTAAGCCGTCGTAAGGCCAGTGGATTGGAAATGGAATATACCTTGGCCAGGCTTGTGTGAAACTGCCTAGGTGATCAGTAAAGCAATGACAGGCTTGGTAGTGGGGTAGATTATAAAAGGAAAAAGGAATGGTTAGATGATACATGTACCAGTACTTATATCAAAAAATCTGAAGGTCAAAATTTCACTCCAAACTCTGTCCTGAACCTTTCCACACAGTGGCTGAAYGTCCATGTCTTACAATTGTACTCCTGTGATTATTCCCAGGTTAAAGTGTCTGGGCTGTGATTATAACAGAAAATTTACTCAAGTGTCCATAGTATTTTTCTTGAGATAAAATGACATAAACATGCTATCACAAGTGGAATAAAATGTTACCCTTGATTTTGGGCAATATGCAGCAGAAACACAACTAATAACTGAAACAAGAGAAGCCAGAATGGTCTAGTACTTATATTATCTCCAAATTTTTTAACACTAGTAAATCTAGTTGAATTTGGGTTAAGCTATGACGAAGTGTCACAATATGCAAGATTTTTTTGCTGTAGACTATACTGGACAGTACTGCAACATAACTTAGACAAACAAAGTATGCAGTAATCATGAATACTGCAGTTTGGCAAAACTTCCATTGCAATAGCCACATTTTCAAAAGAGAAGTTTCCTCTTGGCAAAACGTAGTTTTTCTTCATGTCTACATGTACCTTAAATCTAATAACAGCTTTTACCTTTGTGTGGCAACTGCAAACCTGTAAGATGGTTTTCACCTCCTGAAAACAGTAAAAGATTTGAAAGCTCGACATACCTTTCAAAACTATGATATAGTCACAATACAGTAGGATATTAAACTGTTAAACAGTTAATTTGGGGTAAGTATGTTATGCATGTTCAAACTGCAACTGAAAGAAGCCAGCAAAAGAGGATTCCCAAACAAGTGCAATACTGTATTAAATCTACATTTATTTTTTATTGTATTTATTTTTTATTGCATTTATTTTTTCAAGAGAAATATAGAAGATAATAATTGAATAACAATGAAGGCATAAGCAGGAATATAATAAGTCCTCAAACTTCAAAGTTAAAATTGACAGGTTGTCTTTGAAAAAAGGTTGCTTGTATTGATTGATCACCATAGAAGGACAACAAACTGTCACTGCTGGCTTGGGGTTTGTTGAAGTGGCACAATTTTTTCTTCATTTGTTTTCCACCTCTACTGTTATTTAACGGTAGATGTTGGGATATATTTAATAAGTAAGTAAGTGTTACATGCAGGCTGTGGTCAAGGACTACACTAAGGCTGCTAAATACAATTCATTTGTACATGGAACTTTTTTTTTTTTTTTTTGTAATGTCCAAACAGAAAAGTTCACAGTGTCTGAAGAAAGTGAAATTTCAGGATCTCTCTGTACAGGAATTCACGGTAAGCATTCCATGTGCCACATTTAGGTCTAATATCATACAGGATTTTTTCTCACCGGTATGCCAGCTGAGTCCCTCTGGACTATCAGCCCTAATAATTCATGAATGACAAAGCCACAGAGTTTGATGTTGCACTGAGCTGGAGTCACAGAAAGCACTTTTTCCAGATGGCATAGTATTTTTGCTGTCATTCATTTGTAGCTTCTTGCAACACAAACAGCAAATTCAAATATTTCAGCAGCTTTCTGCTTTCTGTGTTCTGATTCACCCTTGTGTTGACTAACAAGCATGACTTCATACCAAAGGTTTCCTGCAGCATACGGGACTTGCAGAGCTCTCAGTTTATCTTCCTTTTCCTCTATCTTTCCTTCTTATCTAATATGTATCTTCAATCAATTTATATTGTTTATACATATATGCCTCAATTCTGTGCAAATTAGATGTAAATTAAAAGTCTTAACCTGCTGCTTAAAAAGGATGAAATTGTTAAGTTTGCCAGGTTTTTCACTTTCTTCATTGTTTCTCTGAAATCTGAATTGCTCAGTTCGGAAAACCAGAACAACTGCTGCAGACAGTCTAAATTGCACTAGTCAGCAGTGGTCACAAAAGGGTCATTTTAGGCAAGCATGAAGTCTTGCTTTGGATTAGTATGAGCAATATCAATAAGTCATGTTCAGGTAAAGGAAATTGGCTGAAAAAAAAAACGAAGCAGGAAAATGCAAAATCCCCCAAAAGAGGAGTGAACCAGAGAAAAGTTTGATAGATCCTGTTTCTTAAAGGTTCTGGAGAGGCTGCAAAAAGTCATGAAGAACTTTTTAAGCATAATACTTCACCAAATGGGAATTTAGGAGTAAAATTAGTTTGCTCTGTTTTACAATGGGTTCCTCGCAAATCTTATCCGCATCAAGAAAGAGTGACTAAAAAGTGCTGTTGTTAAGTCACTGTTTTATGCCCTCTTGTCACATTATTTCAAACCCAAATGGTCAAACCAAGTCAAATGCCACTTTCAAGAGAGAAAACAAGAGCAGAAGTACAAAAAAGTCACGTCAGACTACACTGAAGGTAAATGTTACTTTTTGTCTGAATGAGGCCCATTTTGTTTTCTCTGTTGCTCTATGACACAGTTTCAGAAGGCAAAAGTCCCTTTTAAATGGAGCAATAAAACATTCATGGAAAAAAATATAAGAAACAAAAAGAAAAAAACTTTTCCTCACAGAGGCAACCACGTCTTGTAATGTGAAAATGACATACTTTAACAAGTCATATGCAAACAAGCTGTGGCCAAAAAGAGCAAGACAATCTGAAATTGCAAAAGGATTCTCACTCAGTGAAGAGATTCAAAAAAACCAGCAAAGTTTCTATTATGTTTAATTTCCCAACCTCAACGTCTTGGATGCAAACCAAATGGCTATTCCTAACATTTTTGCAGACTTTATTGGCAGACACATCAGACCTCAGATATTGCACATACTTATAAAGTAAAAAAAAGTAAAAAACCTCAACATTACCCTGATTGGTGCTGTATAACTGATCACAAAATTGCAGCCACTCACATAAACTTGAACATAAATTTTTGTTATTCTTTTCATTTTCCCTATTATTTTAAGTTTTGCAGAAGTGCTGTCTTACTATGCCTGCAAAACAAAGAGCCTCTGTCATGAATAGGGATAGGTGTCTTTTCCTCCAACATAAAGGTAGTCCAGAAGACTACAGGCGCCATCTGGTCATTAGTGTGTATGTACATTYTATTTAGCAGCATATTTCAAACCCTGAGTTAGCTGGATCAGTGATCTACTTCTTGGCTGAACTGAAAAATAAATGTTGTTACTTTTGCAGTAAAATAAAATTACGTTAAAATAATTTTTTTGGCCAACTTGAAATGATTCCTTAGCTTGAAACATTTTGTTTAACTTGAAACAATGTATTTTCATACTTTTTTCAGTTATTTAAACAATTTGCTTTAAAAACATTTGTTATACATAATCATAAAAATTCCACTTGAAACATTTTCATTTTCTTTTGAAAACTTAAAAATAAATGTTTTCAAAAATAAAGCCCTTTTTTTTTTTTCTGAAGTGATTCGTGTTTTTTCCTGAACTTGCACATAGTTTTATTTTCTAGCAAATCCCCACTGTTCCAGACACAAGTGTTTGTTCTGCATAAATAACTGTATCTCTCTGTCCCAAAAATGTGTTACCACTGCACTAATAGTATTGGGTATATCTTGTTTTCACCTAGGTTTGGCTTATGAATTTTTCTGTTTCACAGGTTTATGTATACATCTGTTCCTGCTACGGTATCAGATATAGCAAGAATAAGAGAAGAGATAGTAAAACATGCAACAAAATTCAGACTCATAACTCCCATAAAAAATTTCTTATCGAAAAAAGCTATGTTGGAAAAGGTTTTGTGCAAAACATAAAAGTGTATTTTTAACTAATACTTTAAGATACCTTTTTGTCATGCACAATGTAAATTAGATTCCCAGCACTGACGACTACTAGATGGTGAAGAAAATGCATTCAGAATGTAACCCATCACCAGTCCAGCCAGGAAAAAGCAAGACATCATCATCAGTAACACATAACCGATTTTTGGATGGGAAGAGAATCCTTTTGAGAAGATAAGGTACCAAGTCTGTTATGTGCTGAAGCACAGCCAGGGAGGGGACGTGGACATCAGATCATCATCTCCTTCCTCTCTTGCCCTCTCATGTCAGAATCTGAGGTTGTCTCTAATGAAAACTTAGCTTACTTAATTTTGGCTAACAGACAATAGAATACAACTGACTCTGAGAGATATATATTAGTCTTCTTATCTCTGTGAACCTCTACTCATATCATTACAATAAGACAATTACACTTACACTGGACTGAATAATAGACCAAGATCCAGAAATGAATAACTTAAATTAATCATACCTTATTATATTCCAAAATAATTTCAAGCAGCTTTGTTAGTCTATAGCAGAATTTAGGAGCTTGTTGACTGTGACTGGTTTGCTCATTATCAAAGCCAAACTTGTGATACTTGAGGCCAACTATAACTTGTAATAAATTACCACTTAAAAGCTTGTTACATAAAAACTTTTTAGCACATACACAGTAGTCTCTAAACAAAATATAGATAACATTATTATTTGATTATGCAATACCACTGACGACCCCTTGAGAGACCAGATAAAATATATCTGATTAGTCACAAAAGGACTTTTCCTGGGCTGCTTAGGTGCTAAAAAAAGGATATGAAGAAGGGAAGTATGTTCTGAATCTGATCTTCTAGCTCTTAGGAAAGCATTCTGTTTAGAGACGGATAAAGAAGGAAAAAAAAAACTCTTAAAGTTACCTAAATTTAAAAAATCTGTAAAATTTAAATGGGTATAAGTATTGTAATAATCATAACTTGATTTTAGAAAGGCAGCTAAATTTTTGTATTCCTCTTTCAGAAGAGTCATTGTACAAGAATTCTTGTATTTCTCCTATCTCATAACTGTATACTTCATAAGTCATGTTATGATGTTTACTCATATACTATATAAGGAAAGTATCATAACACAGAAGGTAGCTATATTGGCATAAGAGGTATTATCTTGTTTTACTTACCACGTCAGTGCTTAACTCAGATGCTTAACTATTTGGCAGAGACTTAATCATACACTGTAAGAGTTCCAATCACTGTTAAATTGTGCAGTTCACTGATTTCAAATGTTATTTGTCCCACTAAAGTGAGAAGGTAGTTCTGAGCATCTATTTCTTAAGCAGTCAAAATAATCTGTCTTTTTTTTCTAAGTAATAAAAAGAAATAACAAATGCATTGATTTTTTTATTTTATTTTTTTTCCAAGAGGATGGAAAGAAAAGCAAAAGAAAAGTAAACTTCCACCTCCCAACTGGATTTTTAAGTACATTAGGTTGGACAAATGAAAAAGTGATATTATTAAAATACTTAAGTTTGGGGGTTTTGATTTTTCATCCTGTACTACATTTGAGTCTCTTGTGCTATAGAAAACAGTGTATTTCTGCTCTAGAATGAATATATTTTTCAACTGATATCTTTTTTTCAGTTCTATGCACCTTTTGTGCCACAACAGAGATCTAGGTTCCCAAAGTTAAGACGAAATAGTGTATTTGATTATGAACAGAGTCTGAGCTGAGTCTTAACAATTACGAGCAGCACAAGGAGCATCTGCTGCTCTTCCTCTGTCCAGTTGACAGCTCTCCCACTGCTACAGTTCCTGGAAAAGAGGGGCCAGTGCCCAACTAGATGTTCCTCCATTTAGGGGAACATCAGCTATGGCATTGCTCCTCTTCCAGCCCAGTTTGTGTGTAAAAGGAGAAACTGAGAGCCTGTAACCTGCCAGAAGCCCTGAAAGTCCTGCCAAGGCCACACTGTGTCAGCTGCAGGACTCCTCCAGGGAGCATCTGGCAGCGAGTTAGATGCTCCCTCTTCCCTTCCTCAGTCCTGAGCCACACACAGAAAGCCAGCAAATACCCTGTCCTATGCAAGYGGGGCTCAGACAAAGGAAAAGAAAGGGAACTGATACAGGAAAAATAGACTTGCAGCTCTAAGTGAGTGAGTCCATTTACTGTTGCTGCCACTACTGAAGCAGTATAGTGCACTAACTCATTTCTTATCTACCACATATATGGTTTCCCCCACTTCGGGGCGAAGTTATTTGCTGTTGCAGATATCATACCTCCAGATATTAAGGTCTTTGTGGGTGCAGAATATCCACAGGGAGAACTGAATTGTTACTGACGTTTGTTCAGTTTAGCCTCAGGCAAGAAGTAAAACACTAGGCTGAAAAGTAAAACTTAAATTTACAGTCTGGCAAGTAAAAAGTAACTTAGACCCTCTTTAAAGTTTGAGTCAAGAAGAAATCTGGAAGCAGCTTAATTAAGCCATCATTTTCAGTGTGAATACTGAAAATTATTGTGGCATATGGTACTAGATACATCTAAACACCATGTCACAAGAAGAGTCTCATTTTAAGAGGAAGGTTATTTTGTTAATAACAACAAGTCATAAAGATGTGTGGCAACTATTTCAATTTCTGTGCATGTAAATTCCTGTTGGACCAACCTGAACCGACATGTTCTTAAAAAAAAAAAATTTTTTTTCAGTGCAGTGCAGTTTACCTCAAAAATCAGATTTTTAAATCCTTCTGTGACAAAATTCTTGTATTTTATAAGCCACACTCACCCAAAATTCTGAGAGGCATAACATTTAGGAATCTGACAGATGGCTTTTTAACTATGTATATGAACTGTGAAGAGCGCCAAGTTATGTTGTTTCTCCCAAGATCTTTGTTATTAAAAAATATTCACACTAATTCAGTTTGAGAAACAAGACATATGAAATATCTCTGCCCTCTATGTGGGAAGGACAGTTTTTTCAAGGGAAGATTTGCAAAACTGTGTGTGGGAGACAAATGCACAAATCCCACTAATATTTCTATTCAGGTTTACCTATTGCTCAGCACTTCTCAGTAACCAATGAACAATATATTCAGGCTTTTCTAGAATATCAACTTTCTAATGAAAACTAGCAACAGCTATATATAAAGTTAAGATGATTTACCAAATCCTTGTAGCCTAGGATTTGGTAGAAGAAAGAAGTGGAAAACCTGGCAGAAAGGAATTCTAGATTAACCTGCCTCACTAAAAAGAGTAAAGGCTTAGTGTTGAAATCTGCATGAAGAACAGCGTGGAGTTTCCAGACTGGAGAGGCTTTTTTGGCATTTCAAAAATGTAGTAGTTGGGACATGCTTTCTTTAGTTTTGAACYTCAGGCTAACATAATGCTGTTATCTCTGTTGGAAAAGAGGGGAACAAGTAATCTTTTGAGATCATATTTGTTATTGAATCTTTTGGGAACACCTTGGTCACTTAAGAGYTGCTAAGAAGGAATGAATGTAATTGATATGTTTTAAAGCAGTAAGTTGAGCTCAGATGGGGAAGGAGGCAGTTAAATATATGAAACTCTTCAGTGAGGCCTCGCTTGCCTCCTGTCTCAGCTTTAATGGTTTTGGCTGAGATATGTGATAGTGACTCTGAACATGCTCTTTCCCTGGTCAAGACCTGAACTTGTCCCACATTTATATTTCCCACTCTGGGTAACCAATTCTGAGGTTCAGTATATGACAAGGGAGGAGCAACTAGCTAAGGAGTTATCAATAGCGTTGCCAAGGCAACCTGGTGGAATAGTAGACTCTCATAAATATAAGCCTGGTTCTCCCCAGGTTTATATTTCCCTCTTCCTCTCTAACAGCTTTGTCTGGTTTAAGCTTTTAGTCTCTTTGCTTGAGGATGGGGAAAATATTACTCATCATGAGATGTTATAAACTATTTTCATCTGCTTCTGAGCAGAACCTCAGGTCAATGTCCTTTTGCACAATTATTTTTAGCTCAGTCTTTCTTCTTGTCAAATGCCACCTTGAAGAGTCAAGCTAACGAGAATTTCTATATACAGACCATCACATGCTAATACAGTCATAAAGTGTATGTATGTATTTTTTAATTTCATATATTATTAAAAAAAATTGGCTTGATTTAAATATACTTCCAAGAATTCTATGCAAGTATTGGCTATTAAGCTGCATTATTTTCTTGTGCATTTTAGTGTACACAATAGCCTATAGAAACCAAAGTGTTGTACACAGGAAGCAACTCTATCTCCTTATTGGAGAAACTGCAGCATAAATTTGCTCTAAATCATACAGAAGGTAGCAAAACCAAAAACAGAGCCTCAGCTTATTGTACAGCAAATATCTCTTTCTTTTAGGAGTCTTTTAGAATTGTATTCGCRGAATCATTTTTCCTTTGCATTTCTTTTTATTGTGGTCAAGTATTTTTTGCAATGTTTTGCTTGAAGATTTTTAATTTTGTTTAGAGAGTTTTAATGGATTTTTGTTTGTTTTTTTGAGACACTTCATTAGCTACAATTTTATTTGCCATAATTATTAATATTGTTCATCTTAATGAAAAATATAAGTATTGTAATTTTGATCTTCAAAGAAGGAAAGTTATTTTTACCTCAGTGCCTAGATTCAAAGTATCTTTGGTTTTGTTTTTTTAACAAATCACTGTGCATGCAAGTTTTGGCTGTTACCAAACCTGAGTTATCAAATGCAATATTAGGATACTAGTACTAGTGTTAAGATAGATTCTTAGTTTTCCTGTTTCAAAGTCTAACTAATCTGCTTTTGTAGGTTCGTAAAATCTATTCCATTTCCATGTGTTGCTACAGAGGCTGCTTCCTGTAGCAAGGTGGGATGCTGTCTCTCTAAGGTCACCCCTTACAATAATTGCTGGTAATAACAGTGCAATACAGCGTACTCAGAGTACAATTCATATACGTCTATTCTACCATTCATCTTCAAAGCTTCCATTTCCTCTCAGATATTATCAAAGAACCCCTCTGAAGTTAATGACAATGTTCAAGTTGAATTATTTCTCTCTGAATAGGGCAAAGCCTTTTCAAAGAAATTTTGTAGCTGTCCCTTCACTGTTGTCGCTTTACTTTCTGCAAAGTCCGTAATATCATTTTTAAGGCTTTGGTTYGAATACACCCACTGTTGCTACAATTTTAAGGAGTTAAATTCTTATCTAAATATGGTAACTTCTTTCAAGGAATATATACAAAAAACTTAAGCCTGGGCCAGATATTCAGTGATTTTGATTTTCTCAGATCTTTTCTGATATGCATTTATTTTAATGGTTTTCAGTTTTTATATATCAATATGAAATACCAGTCATGCAATTAGAATTTTAGACAATGCTTTGGGACAGCTATTTCAATCTTCCAAAGAGAACTTCAGTACATAAGTCTTACTTTTCTAATCTCCAAAACAAAGGTTGCATGCATTCACAAGACCTGAAGTTAAATGTAATTTAGTAGAGTTTCTATTCAGAAGTGGAACAGCAAAGCAGTGGTGAATTTGACTCACTTTGCCACCATTTGCCATTGATTCTTTCTCTATTGCAAATTTAAATCTACATGCCCTTCAGTCAGTCTATGTGCTCTCCCTAGGTGTTTTTCCTTCACAATGGAGTGCTGCAGCTGTAACAGCTTGGGRAAATGTTCAAACACAGAACAATGTAAAACTTACCCAAATTTTTATTGATAAAAAAATTCTTAAGGGAAAACAAGTCCTATATATGAATCTGAAATATATGACAAATTTATGGCTTATATGGTTTAAAAACCCAGGTGACAGAAAAGACTTTGTCATTTGAATTGTGAGTTTATTTAACCCATAGACTCAGAGTTAAGAGAGTGATAAAACCTCTATGAGCAGATAACAAGCACACTATATAAAGCCTTATTAAAATAAAAAGAAATTTGCTTTTGAAAACTCTGTGTATGATCATAGACTTGCCTAAGTCAATAGCTGTTCCTCCCTTCCCTCATCGTCTCTTGCAATGACATCACAGCAGAGTTTGGAGCAGGATTAAGCCATGTATTTACGCCACTGTGCACACTCTTTGCTGAGCCACCGCTATCACAGTACACTCAAGAAGGAATGCTCAACAGCTCCCAGCTTAGGTAGCAATCAACATATGGTGATACTTCCATGTGAAAAGTAAGGTATAGGTACTGCTACTACAGTGTAGCAGAATTAGATTCATGATAGTGGTCTACTAGCTATCCCACTAGCTATCACGTACTACATTTTCTGGTAACTCAAGTACTTTAAAAATATTTGATTCTTATCCTGCCTGATCTTTAAATCCTATAAGGAAAATGGGAACATGTAACACATACCAGACAGTTATGTGAGTAATGTGAGAATAAAGTCAATGCATTTATCTGCCATATAAAAAGACAAATGAATACAGTTATTTCCTTCTACTCTTACTAAAAAACAAACAATACCCCCCAAGACATAAAACCCAGAATTACAGTGAATTCTCAATACACAAAAAATGTAGCTTCAAACATATAAAGGCATAAAGAAACTCTGTGCCCATATTTTTTTCCGTATTCACTTGTCTTTTTTATTCATATTTTCTTAGTTTGTTTGCAGGGCTATGGTGCCAAACAATTGTTTTTCAAATGATGAATGAACTTAGTAAGAATGTACTTAGTAAGCAAATATCAAGAGAAACATATGCTTATTCAAAGTGTTTTTACGTCACTTGAGCCATTGCATTTAAAATTTCATTGATATCTTCATAGAACTCAAATAGACAGGCTGTGCTGGTACAGACTGCCAGGAACACTGTGTCCAAGAGCTAATAGAAGTCATATTTTTATTAGTGCCTTGTGTTTCAGAAGGAACACAGTGAAAAAAAAGCATGTGCATTCAGYCTCTTGACAAGATCACAATGTTGTGCATGCTGAATCGTTTATGCAAATCACCTCCACTTTTGTTTGCTTATGAATTTTCTTTCTGTTTCCAAAACACTTGAAAAATAATACTTTCTATGAATGACTTTCAACATCGCAATACCTGACAGCACCCTTGTCCTCTACTTCGGTTCCCTCCTGTATAAGCAAATTGTCTGTGCTCTGTATCTTTTTATGCTAGATATAAATGAAATAATAAATCTGGTCTTCATCTTATCTCTGTGTGTCCATGAACTCCCCTTAAACTAAAGATTCCTGCTGCTCTTWCTCTTGGCAGGAACTGAAAAATCTGTTGATAAAAGCTATGGTGACGTTGTTTGAGATGTGTCCCCTTCTTCACATCTGGTAGGTGTGGTTGTGACATCCCTTCTTGTACTGTAGGAAAAGACAGCAGATACAAAAAAGGTCAAAATTCATGCAAACATAAGCACTAAGGGAACTCATCCAAACCACTGAGTCATCACCAGCTTGCTTCAGAGTCTCGGTCAGCTCTGCCAGCCGTCATCCATGATTCAGCATTTGGGCTGCAATTCCTTATAAATGCTCAGTGCCAAACCAGATTTTCCTCCACTGACAATCTGATTGAGTCTTTATGTCTCTCAGACAGGTTCTTCTCACTTATGCCTGCATCAGTAGGGCAGTAAAACAGAGAGAGTACAGTCAGAAGAGGATGTTTTCCATTTAGCCTTTTCAGTAATATCAGTGGGAAGGATTAGTTTTCCAAATCAAGTCAAATTTGAGCAGCTCAAGAAACAAAGTGCTCACACCTAAAACAAAAAGATTTTTGCAGTTTGGGAGGGTAATATTGGGAGCACATGTGGACAGTAATTGAAAGAGTATGTTTAAGTCATTTAGTATGCAAGCAAATAATAAGACATTGTTCTTTTGAATATGGTAAGGAATTGCCTCTGAAAAATTTCAGACTTTGATCCATATTCTGTCCACATAAAAACCTCTAAAGTCCCATTGAATGTAACAGCATTAAATTGCTGGAATGGAAGACAGTATTTGCCCTTTTATAGGAATGAGTTAATAAGAAACAGACACTTCTGAGATGTGGTGTTGGACAACTGCTTCCCAGTGCAATGCAGCAATTGTAGACAACAGCAAAAGATTTAGATAAAGAATTGCTGTCTTTTTATTAGCTAGGGAAAAACTTTGGCAAAGATGTTAAGCTATCTTATCAATGTAGAAGACACAGATGGCACCTTATCTATATTACAGTGCTCTAGCAATTAATCTATTTTTATCATATGCTGAGTACTAACCATAAATTAGCTTCATTATAATTGCACAGATATTATTTATGGATGTAAATTTATACCAATTCCAGATTGTCTACCTTTTCAGGCAAGTAAGTAGATGTGTTCGAATACAGGTGTGCATTGGTCTCACTGACATAATATATAGCAGCAAGATCCCAAATGAATGAAAATGTGTGTAGAAGAAAGTGATGTAATTTATACATAATGCATAATTTAAAATGTATGCATGCAAATTAGGGCAAAGAAATGGAAAAGTCATTCAGATAAATAAAAAACAAACTAAGGACCATTCTTCCAAATCTTTATCGTGGACAACATATTTGAAACCAGCACACTTATAATAGAATCTTCATGTCTTTTATAATAGCAAGTGGTTGCTTCCCTAAAGTTGAAGGTTAGGCAGCGGTCTTTATACCACTGCCTAACAAATGAGCCGATAAAAAATAGGAGAGCTACATAAACAACAACATCGAAGAAACATGGCACACCCAGTCAACATCAGTGCTTGCCAGAAAAAGTTCCAAACACTTGCTCTCAGCTGGATGTGAATAGAGAACACAAACTTTGGCAACTCACAGCCATGGTGAGATTCAGCCTATCAGGCTATCTGCCATTTAACTCTTTCAGAATGTGTGGTGGGCCAACGTGTATCCTTTAAAACCTTTTAGTTAATTTAGCAAAGTATATCTCAAATAAATGGAAAGGACTATTGCTTCAACTCTACTAATTTTTTCAGTTTCTACTGCTGGATTTTCCCTCTATCCACTGTCTTTTTCAGTGTGTCCTGTCAATTCTCTTACTGGATGTCCTTAAACATATTTATTTATTGCTTCTTAGCCAGGAAAGTACATAAGGACAATTGTATTCTTCAGTACATTATGAATGTACATGGATGTGTCATCAGACTTAGTGAAGGACGTAATTTCAAATATCAGAGAGAAAGGAACTGAGGTCTGCCGCAGGGGTCTATCAAAGGGTGCTACTCTAAAGATTTTTCTAGAATTAGCAAATATCATTTATTTGTAAGTACTTTTTGATCTTCCAGTGGATGATGTTATATAAAATACCTCTTGGAAGTCAGTTCTGCTACTCCAATTTACATCAGTTACGAATGGATCTAGAATTTGAAGTGTAGACAACTGTGAAAGGCAGAATGCAATAATGAAACAGAACTATAAACAGAACAATTTTTCTTTTTTTTGTTTCCAAGAGTCAGCACTACTGTTGCGGGACAACCAACTACCTTACAGTCCTGGACCATGTGGGTTTTGTGTGGCACAAGGGAGGGGAGGAGGAGGAGAAGGAGATTTACTGCATGACTCCACAACTTGTCTCAAAGATCAAAATTCACTGCACAAGCTATAACGGTACAAAGCAACAATTCTTACCAATAGAAATTCAGCTCAACTAGAACACTTATTTCTAGTTACACTAAAAGTTATGCTAACGGTAACTACTTAGTAAACAGAGAAAGCTAGCTATTTTATACCAACTGTAACTACCCAAATGAATGAAGTAGGCAAACCGATTCTGATTGATCTCATCCACGCGTTGCCTCAGCGGCGAATGTACCCTCAACCCCAGGGAAGTAACTGTGGGAGGGTGTCCCCATCCCGAGGGGTTCCCCAGGTTGGCAGACCCGCTGTCACCCGCGAAGAGCCCAAGACGGCCTCCGGGGCAACCTGTTCATACCCTTCAGGGGAAGGTGGAGGTGGAGTCGCAAGGCCAGTTGCAGTTCCCTTCACGCAGGC
>NW_020451048.1:163340-215989 GCF_003343035.1 Apteryx rowi | reverse complement strand
GCCCAGCAACAGGACGCGAGGCAACGGGCACAAACTGAAACACAGGAAGTTCCATCTGAACATGAGGAAAAACTTCTTGACTGTGAGGGTGACAGAGCACTGGCACAGGTTGCCCAGAGAGGTGGTGGAGTCTCCTTCTCTGGAGATATTCAAAACGCACCTGGATGCAATCCTGTGCAATGTGCTGTAGGTGACCCTGCTTGAGCAGGGGGGTTGGACTAGATGATCTCCAGAGGTCCCTTCCAACCTCAACCATTCTGTGATTCTGTGATCATCTGAAGAGTGTTGACAAACAAAAGTCTGACTAGTTTTACAGTCTTAAGAATGAAGTTCAAATAAAAGTCATAAATGTTCAGGAAAAAAAAAAAAGGAAGTCATAAAGCTCAGGACATTGTTACTCCCTGCAACAACACTTTAAAAATCATATTATTTCTATATCTTAGTCATTAACAGACGCATTGATCAAAATCTAATCATTGGCAGACAGTAAGTATTTCTAGATGATGAAACCTTKTTTCTGTACCATTCTTTATCCATATATAAACCACTGATATTTCTGTAGATCATGACAGCCAGGTACACTAAATATAGTCCACCTAAACAGATGTGTTTCCAGTTAGCAACATGAAGTAAAGTTATTTATGCATTAGAATATCCTGTACAAACATTACTGCTAATGGAGAGCAAGTATTCAACATGAATGAAACCCATTTTGTATGTATAGAGATATCAGTATACTACAATGTTTGTAAGGAAGAGCTTTATAATTAAGACCAGCAAATACACCTATGTATGCATGATCACATTTCAGAACTTGTATTTAATGTCCTAAGCTGACAGCTGCAAAACAAGAAATCTAATTCATTACATAAGATGTCCAAAGTAAGAGAGTTCCAGTTTTAAATGAATCGTAATATACAGCCCCTCCTTATTATAAGGTTATTTTTCAGATAGTTTTGAAAATCATGTTACAGTAGGAGATTATGCTCCTCTTTTGAGGTTTTGTTAGAAGTACAATTAGTTACATCCTTGATATGGTGTGCTTGATAAGCAAATCAGAGAACATTACAGCATGAGGCCCTTAGTGAACAATAACATAATCTTCTGGGTGAACCATGCTAATAGGATCAAGGCGGGACTGAGGTGTGAATACAGCCACTAGAAGATATTGAATGTGGCTTTAGACTGCAACCCACTGGGCAGCATTGCAAATGGGTACCAGACCCCAACACTGAGCATAATAATAATGATGACAAGAAGATCAGTGTCCTTCAGCCACTGAGAATGGGAAATTTAACCCACAGATCATGGGTGTGTGACAGGGGTCTCAGGCAAGGTGTGTGACTCTGGGCCTACTTCTCTGAAGCACAGCTCTGTGGCCCATAACTCAGCTTTACCATGAAAAATATCTTGCTGATCTGTAAAAAAAAAAAAAAAAAGAAGTCCCATCTTAGAAGTGAAAATACAAGTAAGTCACTAGCAGAGAAAAATACCAACAGCAAAAGGTAAAAAGTACCAAAGAAAAACAATACAGAGTACAAAGGCAGCAACTCATCAACACCGAGGATCAGTCTGACGCAAGAAGCAGTGGATGCTGATACTTCCTTATTCAGCTGTCACATACCTGGCCAGCAGAGACTCACTGGGTGCCTGCACTGGGCACCCAGTAAGCATGCCTTAGTAGCAGTCCAGGAGCATGTTAGTTCTAGCTATCTGCTATGTGCTCTGTGTATTCGCCAATAAATAATTTTTCTGTACTGACAAGCTGTGTATAATCCTGCTTGCAGAGACTGAGCATAGGGTTCAATAAGCTCAAATAAAAGGGAACCAGTAGAGAATGGGTTACAACCATACCCACACATAGGTCTTCCAAGTCAGTATCCAGGTATTCCCATTCAGACCGAAGCGCAGTGAAATCTTGACTATACAGATACCCAGCTACTGGAAATTTTTCAAAGGGAGTAAAATGCTGACAGGACAAATACCTGTATTACAGGAGAGCTAAGATGGGAGGAGAGTGAGAATGTCTTTTCTGTGAATGTTAATGCCAGCCCTAACCCTAGCTGCACAGCAGGATTAGTTTAAAATCCTACATGTATATACTTGGGCTCTTTAGGAGGAATATTTCCTCAAGGAAATATTGCCTGATCATTATCATGTCAAATTTCATATCCTTATCTGTGGCCTAGGTGTAACAGAGAGATCTTAAATTTTATCTAGCATGTGAGAAGTGGACATTAGTAAACCTCTCTCCAAAACATGCACACCTACTCTACCTTGGTGCTGAGGCTTTCCCTTCCAGCTTGAACAGCTGGGAACTTCTTCCCAATCACAAGCTATAATGATGCAATATTTTCACTCAGAAGACCAAGAAGACCACTGAATGCAATGGAAAAAAGCTGAGTGTGAGGAAGGGCAGGGACAACTTCCCTTTGAGAATGAATCTCACCTTGGTGTCTTAGGGAACGGAGGGAGAAAAGCATTATCCATTCAGGGTGAGGGTCTGTTCTCCCTCAATAAGGAATAGGCAGCAAGATCCACCCCCTACTCCACATTCACTTCCAGGTTCTCATATATTACCAAAGTGAAGCAAGACATATGCAGGAATTTCATCAAATAAAAAAATGTCATCCCAGTCCCTACGAACTCCCAGTTCAATACTGGTGGTACAATCAAACTTCTCAATGTGAGGCTCARGAAAGTTTGGTGGATCAAATTCCAGAAAACCAGAAATTACAAATAAGAAGTGACTTTGTAATGCTTTATCACGTCTCAATGTTAAGTGCTTGCATGAACTAATTATGATTTGAGAGATTTATGTGGATCCATTAAGTACTATGCAACACATCTCATATAGGAAGCTCAGGCCTGGGATGAGGAAACCTAGTGAGCAGAGACTCCCAGAAGGAGGAAGGAACCAACAAACTCCTTGGTAGCACTGTTCATGGAAGGAGGAAGGAACCAACAAACTCCTTGGCAACACTGTTCCTGCCCAGACATTCCTGTATGTGTACAGGGACAGCTCAAGGGTAAGTATCAGGGTAAGAATGAAAAAAAATAAAATTAGGGACCCCACGAAACAGAGCTTTGCCCAAACTGTCCAGCTACAGAGAAGTATTCTGAAGCCTAGTGGAATATTATTTTGCATTACTGTTTTTTGGGAAGCCCCCTCCAGCGAAGGTGTAAGGGTAGGAACCTCAGGGACTTAAGCATTTTGTAATGGCCACATAATTTTCTTCTGGCATCAGAAGTTGATTCCTGCTTGCACCTTGATGACTTTCTGTGCTTGGATGGAAGCTACAAGGGATTCCAACACATATCTGTGTAGGAAAGGCTGAACTCCAGGACTGTAAAAACTGCACTGTTTGGCCTGAAAGCCACAGCAGGGGTGAGAGACGGTCCCTCTATTTTCCAATCCCTGTCTTTCTGCCATCAGTTCTCCTACCAATCTGTTGGTGCACCTAGATGCACCGTGAAATGTGTGCTGAGCCTTGGGACACTGTCTAAGTCTTGATTCTTTTCTCTCTCTTACCACTTGGATCTTGCAATGTACAACATATTCAGGTGTTGTCAGTGGTTGGGGAAATCATCATCTTTGTTTTAATCATCATCTTTGATTTAAAGCACTCACTTTAGTTATCTTGAAACTCGATGAAATTCTTCCTGGTCAAGTTCCAAAATAACGGATACTTCCCTGTGAGCTCTAAGGGTTTGTAAGACGACCACTTGTGCTACATGAGAGCTACGTTGTCTCAGTTGGTGCACCTAGAACCTACCGGTTCCTTCCAGCCCTGCTGTGCCCCGTAAGACAAGGAGAGGACAGAGCATCTAAGGTTGGCCTGAGCTGTCCCTTCAGCTCAGTTCAAAGGACACAGCTATCCTGAACTTAACATGCCTAATTTAAGCCTTCCTTTTTATAGGCCAGTCATGGAACAGCACTCATAAATCTTACTATCTGACTATTAAGGTCACTGTTTTGAGCTCCCTTCTTTTCCATAACACATGAACTGGGGGCTCAGCAATCTCTGACATTGTGTTCCAGCTTTGTGAGGGATAAATCTGTGAGTGTGATTCAGCTTTACTCCTTACTTTACTCAGCACCAAGATTGCTAAAGTTATGACATGCAACATAGGAAAAATCTGAACAAAAAAAACATTGTTACTGAGTAACAGTAATGCCAAGACTCCAGAAGTACTAGCACAAAATGGTATATGAGGSTCCAAATACACGAACAGAGTCAAAAGACAGCAACTCATAAAGGTCATGGATCAGACCTTCTAAGGACTGCCTGAAACTGACCTAAAGGAGGCCAGGCCTTTCCTACCTGCCTAATGACTACTTGGCCAGCAGAGGCTTGTCAGGTTCCTTCAGCCAGAATAGAAAGCATACTCATGCTAAGCCAACAAGCATGCTTCTCCTATCTACCTATAATGTCCATTAAGAACAGGTAATTAATACCATAAATTATGTATGACCCTGCTTGCAGAGTCTATTTGCACAGTAAAAGATGACCACTTACAAATGGCCTGATAGAGGAAAGGATAAAATGTGCGCAGTTATTCTGCTTAGAAAAAAGAGAAATCAAATGTCTGGTTCAAAAAATTCATCCTACATTATGGCCCTAACCTGGAAAGATTTCTTCTCATCCCATACTTTACGACAGGATCCCCAAATTCCACTTAAATATTTGACTAACATGGAGAAATTAAAATCAATGGTTTTTAAGGCCTTAGTAAAAACAGGAGATTAGCGCTATTTTTTTCAAAACTTCACTGATTTCTTTTCCATGTTTTACAGTTCAGGAGAGATTTTATTTACTTATTTTTGTCAAGTTTTCACAAGGTCTAATTTTTACAGGTCTGAATTAGCACAATGAACGCTACAAGGTCCGAAACTCAAAAAATCACACCCCCTTTCTGGTGAATTATATGCTGCAATATCTCCAATATTTTCTAAATTTAAGTCAGGGGAACACTTAAATAACAGTTTCCCAATTTACAAAGTGATTACAAGACAGTAAAGGTAATTCAAAAAGCTGAGAAACATCTGTCTCTAGTTTAATTGCACCTGAAACTCACTAAAGATAAATAGCACCTCTATCTGTCCAACTGTGCACTGCTGGACAGATTCAACAAAGCAGTTAGGCTCTCAACTCCTATTTAAAACATTGATTTCTCAGTAAAACGTTAAGGACATTTTACAGGATAAATTGGATTCAGCACATGGACCCAGATTCAAAATATTTAGACTCCTACTTTGTTGCATCTGTTGAATTCAGCAGAAGCTGGTTCAACAGTCTGTTGAATTTGGAGCTATTTATTTGATTCCTTGATAATGTCAGAAAGTAACAAAGATCTCCAATAGATGTTCAATGTGCACAATTAGGATCGCTGGGAAGAAAGACCAAAATAAGATACTATATTCATAACCAACAATAATTCTATTTCATTTCTATCTTTTGATCCCTTAAACAGCTCAAAACTTCTTGACTGAAATCTGCAATTAAAAATAAGAGCCAAGTACTATTTTGGATACACACAAGTCACAAAGTAGCTATCTCATGAAGTGCTAAAAACAGATATTTGTTGATTGTAGATCAGGACAAACATTTGTTTATTTTTGTACTAAGGAATAACATGATTTGTTAAAACAGTTTACTGCAGGATTATGAAGCAACTGGCTGAAAGTAAATTCTGTCTCAGAACATCTAGATACCTTTCAAAGAAAGAATACAACAGAGTCCAAACCTAGATCTTTGTTTAGGCACTGTACAGCCCATTTCTTAGATGATGATCAAAACCAAAATCAGAAGGAAAAACCTATGAGCAAATGTTATCTAACAAAGAGAATCAAAATTCAGATAGGAATTTTGCAGGTTCAATCATCTCTACTTGCAGCATGACACAGAAAGAAACATCAACTACTGCATATTACTCACTCATCAACTCAGGATTGTTGTACAGTATAATTAACTGCTGAAAAGGGATTAATAATGTAATTGCCCTGTATTGCCAAATAAAACATTCTGAAATCAGTTGATACTACACATCAGAAGGGAAAGAAAAGAACTTGAGATTACTTAAAGACAAAAATTGCAACAGAAAAACATTAGAAAGTTAGAAACTCTGGTCTTCATAGACAATCATTCCTCTGACRTCTGAACAGCTGACTTCATTCATAACAAACAGCTTAAATTTTTGACTTTGTGCATTGTTTCTCGACTAAAACAATTTTTTCTGCTTTTCCTTTTCTAGTTTGGATAGACGTTTGTCCTTCAAAATCAAAGTATTCTTGAAAAAATGAGGAGAATTAAATGTGATGGAGGAATACAAATGAATCACTCTGGAAAACGTGTTTACTTGCATTGATATTCCCTCACAGATCTGCCATAGTACTGCCTCATCTCATTCCCCTGCTGATCTTAACCACATTTTGAAATATTTAAGAATATTTTTACCAACTGTAATTTTTAGAAATAAGTGCTGATAGGGCTAACTAGAAAATTACATTCTTGAGATTGTTTTGGTTGACGTATACTTTGCTCCACAAATAGGTTATTACTGGGTGATTAAAGATTTAGGTAAGCTTTTGGGCCTTGGATTTTTGAAGGAGGTCTCATAAAAGCATATAAGCAAACTTTAATTTTATAAGTATAACCAAAAAGCATACTAATGAGCCAGAAAAACTATGGAAAGAATATACTAATAATCTTTACTGGTCATTAAATATTTAAAAAAATATATTTAGACATAGCAGTGAAACAGTCTCATCTGATGCAATAGTCTACAGAAGCAAGTAACAGGCAGAGACAATCATTACTTAGCATTTCTAAAGTCCTCTATCTTTGCCWTTACTTTTAGAAATTGTAGCACATGTTAATGACAATTTGGCATGCCTATTTAGGTAGCAAGATCACTGAACAAAAAGAAGGTTTTGTGCTCCTCTGTGCCTACAAGGCACCATATACAGTTATATTTTTTACTATATATAGTCAGTAGAAAGAGCACAGAAGTGCTCCTCCTTTCTCTGTTAAAGTAACAAACAGCATAAATTCTAGGGCAGAAAATCTGGGCTCTTAAAAGAGTCAGCGTTGTACAGAAACGCACTGAAACTTTTAAAATAGGCTGGCTTTGGAAATAATAAAAAATGTAAATCTTATTCCAGACAGTAGCTATCGAAAAGTCAAATAGGAGTTATTTAAAACAAGAAAGAAATCAAAACAGTAAAAGAAAAAGGCCAGAGACAGCATTAGCAAAACCAAATTACATAGCATACCCAGACAAGCAGTTGAGACAGTCATATGACTTTGTTTCAGTTTGTTAATGGCTTTGTCATTATTGGAATAAAATATCAGACCACTGAGTGGGTAAAGCAAAATGATGCTTTATAGTCAAAATAACTGATAACTAGTGCAGCTGAATCTCCTTTGAGGCTGACAGATTCAGAAAGAAATGCCCACTGGTTTTGTCTGGCATATGCCACTATGCAAAAAACCTTCCAGCCTCTTTGGGGTTTCTGACAGGAGTTTTACCTTATGGGGCCCTGAAGCAGAAGTAAAGCTGCCTCTGGGATGGTGTTGGAAGTACCACCTGCCACTACCCAGCTGCAGTGATTTCTGCTATTCAGGGAAAGAGGAAAAACACTTCTTTCTTTGCAGTGAGTAGGATGGCAAAGACTCATGCCAGAAAAAAAATGAATAAAGGATAAGGACTATTGTCCCTGATGCACAATCATGAAATGGAAGCCTGTTGCGACATCTTTCTTCTGACATCACAGATGCCTGAAGCAAGAACCAAGCTCAGTTCCACAAGAATAACCACAGCCCCTTCCCCTTGCATGGACTCCCTAGGACCTATGCTCCTGAGTAGAAAAGCCTGCATTTCCAGGCAACATTTCCCAAAGCCTGTCTGATGCAAAAAAAAAAAAAGAAAAGAAAAGAAAAGAAAAAAGGATTCATGATAATGAAGTCTAGTAGGACATATCTAGAAAGGCTTGTTAGAACCAGCTACACAAAAAGCAATCATTTGGCTCCCTCCCTCTTTGCGGGCAGTCCCTCCCATCCATCAGCTCAGAAACCTGACCCAACTCTGCCTGCTTCTTTCTCTCCAGGGCTCAGTGGCCAGGCTGCTCCTCCCCACCTCACTTTCAATGCCCAACAGGACCTTCCCTCCCTCTGTGCTTCCCTTACTTGCGGAGGCAAGTTTCCCAACAGAAAGCACAAGTGCTGTCCCAGTCCCCTCACAGATCGCTGCCACCCGGTCACTCTCCCAGAGGAAGAGAACATACCAAATGAGAACAAACACAACACATCCTGGCCTATGCCACTCACTGGGGACACTGAGGTAAGGAAACACTGTGCTGAATGCTAGGACTCCTGTGAAACTTCAGTGCAATTATTCTGTATTGCATTTTCATTCTGTTTGATCCAGTAAGTCTGAATCAGTGTATAAAGCAAATTCACACCCAACTCCTACCCTCCAGCATAGCTTGACCACTATTCCTGAAGATAGAAAGGTCCTTCAGCCTAAGGTACACTTCTAAATGCATCAACTTGCACCAAAGAATGAGGCAGGTGACATATCCTTTTTTCCAAATATCTAGGGGCAGGTATTTGCAACAGTAAAATATATGTAAGTGAATCAGTATACTAGAGCACTTACTACGTCAACATTGAATAACAAGGTAGTAGTTCCCATAATTTGCAAAAATCTTCGCTCCCTGAAAATTTTTTTTTTCCACAGTTTGTTGAAGAAGGAAAAAAAACACAGGTTTTAGAACCTGGCTAAGAAACAGTTGGTCTCTTCACATTTATTTCTTAAGCCATTTGCAGTCTTGGTTCAAACATTACATATTGATTGAATACGAATATCACATGTACAGCCTCAAAGACAAATGCCAGTGTTTGGCCAGTGTTTGGCCAGTGTTTAGATATTTCTTTGTATTGCAAAGCCTTCGTATAATAACATGTTACATGTCCAGCACTTTCTAAAAGCCAGAATATTTCAGGCAAAGCTGTGCATATGGGTCTTGTCCTGCTTCACCAACTCACTGTATAAACAAGTTCTCTCAAGGGGGAAAATAGCTAGTGGAACTTTTTGGGGTATTTCCCCCAAGAATCTACCAAAAGGCTTGTTCATCTTCTGTTTTCTAACAGTCCCATCTTTTAGTAGGATGTACAATAATTTATACATACAGTCTCAGATAGAAATCATTGTACTTGTTGACTCTACCACTGTAACACCCCATTACTACAGCATCTGATTACAACAGCTGCTGAGGTATGTGTACAGTCAACTCATGTGATGAAAGGAAGTACAAYTGAGTGAGAAACGGGCCTTGTCCAAGACCATATATGACTCACCCCAATTCCCTGCCCTTCTACTCAGGTACCTAAATTCAAGGGCACCTTACTACTCATCTACCCCAAGTACATCAGATGGACTTAATGTTCCTTGTCAGTTAATGGTTAACTCTGTAGTGATAAGTCACTGGCATTTCTATCATGAGTTTTTGTAATTCTATAGCATTGCTACAGCTATAAATCACTTTGCAAATGAAATAATTGTTTCTTAAATAAAATGACCTTTTACTACAGGTATGGTATTAACACACACGTGGTAGGTTCTGTATTACCATCTTCCTTATCCCAAACATCCCCACAATTTGAAAGCCTCAAGTCATTTTAGGTCTTTTTATTTTTAAAGCATTAAAATATTTTCAAGGTTAAAACTGATGCAGATAGTGGCTGCTATGCAAAAAAACAAAAACAAAAACAAAAAAACCCTATATATTGCTATTTCCAAACCACTCATAACATTTATCTTTTTTATGACACTTTCTCTATTTCCTCTGTGCCTAAGGGTGAACACTTCAGGCTCGTTTGAATAAAAACTAGTCCACTGTTCTGAGAGAAAGCTCTTGGGGTTTTGGGGGGAGTTTTTTTTCGTTCCTGTCTCTTGGATTACACGTATTATTCTATTGCATTATACAATGCTTCCTCTCTTTTTCAAAAATTCCACCAAAAATAAAATTGAAAAAAATTAAAGCAAGTTCATGTCGGGAAACTTGAGAGCCAATCATAACAATCACAAATTATTCATAATACTGTAATGTCTTTAAAAGAAGAGGTGCACGTGTTCATTTCAGACTTGGTTTGCCAACTTAACTTTGCAAAGTTGATCTTGGCTGAATATACTTTTGTTGTATGGACTAAAATGTTCCTAGATGTGTATTTTATAATGATACTAATTAGCAGAGGTCTATGGAAACAATTCTAAACTTCTTATGCAATCTTATATGGAACTAATGCAGACAAATACACACTTCTTTGCTTCTCAGAGAGTCAAATTAGTAGAACAGTTTTTGAATCTTTGAATGCTTTTTTTATACTGCTGTGCATTACAAACAAAGATGACAAAATAACTCATAAAGCAAATACAGGTCAGCCACTCTTTATGAACCACGGTATCATGTGATCAGTCGCTGTGTTTTCAGTCATGAAAGAACGGAGAGAATTTTGGTTATCCTAAATCATCATATGAAGTCCCTTCTTGGACTTTGGTCAAGTGTTTTATCCTACTCATATAGAAGACACCCATATAAATTCTCAGCTGTGCATGCTTTTAGACGGTGTGCCTTGTTTTCTCTCTGTACTTAATCCACAGGGTTGTGACTATGCTGCAGGTCACGGTTTGAAAAGACAGCTCAGTGCCTTCACTTTGAGCAGCTTACATTAAGCCCTGGCAGTATCTAGTTCCTCCAGCATTAGTTAGCTAGTACTACAGCCATTACGCACAATCATATTTTCTTTTGCACTAGCAACTTGATGTCTGTCTTTACGGTGGGTAATATTCCAGATTCCTCAGAAAACTATCTGCTTTGCTCTGCAATATACAACCCATTGGAAATAACAACTCTTTTCCTCTGTTCAGCTGGGTTTTAGTACTTTGATCTGTGAGCAAACACCTTTGGCTTTGACTCTGTTTAATGTCTCCTAGGCTCTCACAGCACTTTGTAAACACTGACAGGAGACTGTTATTATGTGATCTATCACTTTTACATTTGCACAGCAAATAGCGCTATCGGACTAATTTGCTAATTGAATTTAGGTACTCCCAAAATGTAGACATTAAAAAATTATATTTTGTACCTAAATTCACCATTGATGGAGACATTTAGAGCTAGAGACTTGCCTGAAGTCACATAGTTATCAGTTGATGCTAGGAAAAGAATTCAGTATTTTAAACTTCAAAAAATTTTGATTATCACACAGCAGACTCTTCCTTCCTTCTTCATTACTAGTCAGTCACGCCATTTGCATGATTTCTTGGTTTGTCTGAATGAATTCTTTTTTTTTACTTAAATCTGTCTTATTTTATTTCATAAGGATTTTTTTTCATATTTATCTCTAGATTAGACTGATCATTTAACTACAAGCATACAAAAGGGACATAAAGCTTCATCTGTTTCTTATCTCACTAGCATTTGTGCAGCTTATGTCCTTTTCCTTTTTTCTTAGGGAATCAAAATGCACAAGAGAAGTAAGTCTCTGAATCACTGTGGTGTACCATTTTTTCTTTTATATATATAGTATTTTCAGTACAGTGGTGATAGGGCAAAATAGAAATGTATTCAAGTTACTGCAAAATTCACTATAAAAATTAGAAAATTATTTTTTCATTTTTTTAGTAGAAGGATTAATTTTGTATCTGAAATCTAGGACTGCACATCATAATTACATTTATCTTTAAATTCTATTACAGGACTTTTGCCCCTGTTCAGGAACTTGCATACTTAAGTTAAAATCTCTGCTCTGTAGTTTCATATTCTGTAAGATGAAGCTAAAAATAATTCAATGGATGCTGCCAACTTGAGGATATTAAAGATGACATAATTGGCATAGATCAGCAACAATATCTTTTAGACTATTTGATTGTATTGCAGAGTCCAAAATAATCTAAAATACAGTTTTTCATTGACATGTACTTAATAAGCAGTCCTCTTTATTTTCTGCAGCTTGCAGTTTCCTCTTGTTCTGTTTCTTCCTTTTTATTATTTCTGGCTATAAGGTCTTTAAAAAAGAAGCAAAACACACCTCTACATGATGGCAAGTTGTTTAAGTGGTATTTCTCCTGATCCAAGTCTTACAGAGCTATGTAGTTGTTGGCACTTTAAATGCTTAGTTCTGATCAACTGAAAGTTGCTTAGTTAAGTCCCAAAACACACTTCTCTGAGAAACATATGATTTAGGAAAAAAAGAAAAAGACTGGTGTTGAGAAACTGCTTAGCTGAACCTGACATTTTACTTTTAAGATATTAACTATACTTTGGGCTTCCTCCTATTTACATACTTAAGTGTTTGCTTGGGACATCAATGGTACTATATTGTCTCAAGAAACTCACAGAACAGCTCTGTTAGATAAAACTACTTGCAGCTGGTAATTTTTGGCAATTAGTACTACAAATTCTACTCACAAGGGGTCTGAGAAAGGCACTTCCAGGTTGCTACTTATACCTATAAAGTGAAAGAAAATGTCAGAAGAAGTGGGCCCAATGAGAGCATCAATTCTGGAGGAAAAGAGGTGGTAAATGTTAAAATTACCATATTTATGGACACTGTAGATTATGAAGGTCTGAATGAGCTGCTCAGTTTATAGCAAGCGCTAAAGACAATTTCTTAAAACTTTTCAGACAGCCTAATATGATATAGAATCTATAAGTACTCCTCTCAGAGATACTGCATTAGTAAAAATCTTGGTGCTTAAYATAGTTTTTCTTACTACTACTACTGCCTATGACTAGTAAGTACAGAGGGAGGTAAGACTCACTTTCTAGGAAAAAACAGTTCTCCATTATCTGTAAATTCCTTTGGCTGGTTTTGCTTTTTYGGGGATATCGTACTGGCTTTCTCATTCATGTTCTGCTCTAAGGCTAAAATAAAAAGATGAAAAATATTTTGCAAAAGCTTGTTTTACTTTCCTCTTCCACAGCAAACGTTCTGCACACATCATGACACCTTCAAATCCTAGCACTGTGTCAAATTTGGATGACTAGTTTTTTTAACTCCAGTTCTGTTTAACCTAGAAGCACCATAGTAATAAACTCTGGCAATACTGTCTTGCACAGAGAGAATAGGGAAGAAGAAAACGCTTAAGCAGTCATGCACACTCATATATATTTCACATTGCAGGTACGACTGCAAAGTCAGGTGGCTGTTTAGTGTGTCTTCTCTCTCTCTGTTCTGAGTGGGTGATGTATAATCGTGCTGCATTTCCTTCAGGTGAACTAGCAAAGTACTACTCCATACTGCTAGAATTTTATGGTCTTATGGCCAGACCTAAAATGTGATTGTCCACCAACTTTTATAAGATGTCAGACTGTGATGTCCTCATCATTCTGCTTTTATCTTTATGATCRGCAAATAGACACATACTAGATTTCACTTCACAGTCCTGTATTATTCTGTTTTGTCTAATAAAGACTCAAGCTCTGATATTATCTTTCCTAGCAGCCAAAAATGATGACAGTTGTTGCAAAGTGAAAAGGCACAACAGGAGTCTGGGATAGATGGACACGATAGTAAAATAAATTGGTTTCACTGGCATGTTACTTTCACAAGTAACAAGATCAAACTCATGCCAAAAATACTCCCACAAATGTTGACAACTGACCATTCTACCTTCTCTACACTGATTACTTTTCTCTTAAAATTTTGAAAGGTGGATGGTGGAAGACATGGTAATAGCTCAGCAAGCTTGAACTTCACTCCCTTACTAAAAGTATCAAGGAAACATAGAAGACAACTAGCTTAGGACTGCTGGCAGGGAATGGATTGTAGGAAAGGCTTGGAAGACAGTGGGATCGTTGCCAACTGGGCTGACCCAGTGGGAATTGACCCAAAGACTTACAGTGCTACAAGTTTGTACTGGAGAGCCATGACACAACCTCAGGCTCTGTCTGTCTTCTCTTCTTTGAAGTTCAGACCTCAGTGAGGATCTGCAGCATACCTCCAAGACTGGAGTCCAGTATGAACGGGTATGTGCGTTGGAGTAGCATTACAGAGTGCCTAGAAGATTACACTGAGATTGTAGATCACAAAAATTAAGTGGGAGTCTTCTTAGTTACTTCAATAGTATAATTCCACTTTTTTTCACTTTGGTRCAAAACTGTTATAGATCAGATGAACAGAGTTAAAGATTTTGAGATCTAGTCAGAAATTCAGTTTAAAAGCTTTGAAAAAATAACTGAACAGAATCTTGACAGAGTTTGTTCTATATCTGACATAACTGTATCAAAGCATCACATGGTATGGTATTCTAATCACCCATAAAATAGCTGAAGTGTGCTTTTTCCTTTTCTTCTTCACTGATTGAACTTTGGACTATTTAAAGAAAAGAGTCAAAAAGTTTAAATTTCCACATACTTTAACTAGGTCATTTTCTTTGTTTTTATCTGTCCGTATTTCCAAACAACACTGGCCAATACAATGGTTTCTTACTGATAGGCAGCCTGTGCCCATGTGCAGACTAACCAGTTTAGTTGCCTGTGTGTTAATAATGTTACAACAAGCAGGCTTTATCAAATAACCCAACACTATCTCTAGTCAGTATGCACTACTGTCACTGATTATTTTCTATGTCTAAATATTAGGGCAAGGCCTGACACAATAACTACTGGTACTCTATAAATGATGCTATGGAAAAACATAACTGTTCAGCTCTTCTTCCTATCCTAAATTGGATTGCATAGAACATCTGCCACTAGGCATCAAAGAAAGACATGCATACCTCTGGCTGGGCCAATTTAAGGTCCCCTCTCCTATTATCATTCATTTTCTTGTGGTGAATTGCCTTTTTTTTTTTAACTTCTTTATTGCTAYTTTTCTTAAATAACATCATTTTGCCTCACCAAAACAGTGAGTCAGGTATGTAACATCAGTTTTTCCCGCAGGAGGACACTTTAACTTCCATCTGAAACTTTAAGAGCCCCTCTTGTCTCATGATACTTCTACCAGCTGGAACAGTGGAACATTTTCTGAAATGGCATATCCTTAAAGATATAAGGTTTCAGTCACATAAACAAAAATGGGAACCTAAACATATGTAACTCACTCTGAACTAACTTTGCAGGACATGTTTCAACAGTGAACCTCCAAGGTCCACTGAATCTGCAAGGAGATTCAGAATCCGATCCATCTGTACTAAGTGCTGTTTTCTTGATTGACAGCTAGACACAATAAGCTTCCTATAGTTCATATGATTTCAAACCTATTGCAAAATAGTCTATCTAAAGGTATTTTTCAATTTCATATTTCAATTGTTTTTTAACTGAAATTTTGGAGTTGATTAAACAGTGACAAACTTTTATCAAAATGCATGTCTATCTTTTTCAGATTAAGCAAATACTGGAGGAGAGGAGAAGTGAAGATCTTTAAAAACTTGAAGAGCAGGTAATATGGAGCTTTAGAATATGTCAGAGGCAAACAGTGCAATAGGAAAGGCCTAATGGATCATTGCTTTGACAGATGATTTATAAAGAATCCTAGCACAGAGTGAACAATGGTCAATGCCTATGGAAATAAAAACAATGTGTTGTAACTTAATGTCCTGCATCTCAAGCAGACAGTATCTGTTGCCAACCAATTAAGACATTTGTAGTGTCTAATAGACAAAGTATTATCTTCTTATGCCATGTTGTACATTAAGCAGCAAACCTGGAGGTTTACAGTGTGCTCTTTTACCATAAAACTCTTGCCCAACCATTTTGCCTCTAACCTTGACAGYAACTGTCATGTGCCTTCCACAGCCACTAATTATTACCTTTGTATGAGTCCCCTCCCACCCTCGAGCCCCTCCCAATAAAAAACAGCTTCAAATGACAGTATCCTGGGGTCTGAGACATGAATTTAGATTGCACACTACAGGCATCAGAAATAGAGAGGTTAATATGCTTTCCACAACCTACTTCTCTGCTTTAGACACTTCCAATGGTTCTATCATCTGACAGGTAAATCTTCAAAGTACGTAGTTCTCGGCACCGTGGTCAAGCCTGCCTGTATGATTTGACGATGTACAATTAAAAAGTATGTAAGGGGAGAACAAATAGTTCTCCAGCTAAACTGCCCTGAGTAGACTTCTTCCCAGACTCCATCCAACCCAGGTACTGAACTATTTAAGAAGAAATAAGCCCTGGAGACATCAAAACCTCAAAATAATAACATAAGGGAAATGTAGATTTTTTTCTTTTAATCAAACTTCAGTTTAATGGTACATAATTTATGCATATAATAGTAAATCGAGCATAAGAAGCCTAGGGTAAATACGGCATTGAGAAACAAACGGAAAAAACCCTGCATCCCTTTAATACTGATGGAAATACACCCATGAATAAACACTGGCAATGGGAATCCTGCTTGGAACTGTTTCTCCTGCTGAAGACAACTTGCCAAAAATAACATTTTAATGGATAGATGCCATACATAAATGATAATCATGGGAGCTGAACACAATACACTGAACATGACAGAGATGTATGGTGCACAAAAATCTACTTTGCTCAACCATGGCAAATTTATGTCACAAATCTATAAATATAAGAAGATAACTGCTAAATAGGCTGTAGTGAAGTAACAAGGTTTCTTTGGGGAAGTAAGATGTTTCTTTTTTTCCTTCTTATTTTTTTCTTCTGTTCAACAGAAGAAAAGTCATCTTCTTTTAGTGCCACAATAGTTAATTTTTATGTCAGGATCAAAGTTTCATTCCAGAAAGATCTTCCTTTACTCTTTTTTTTTTTTCCCTGAGGATTTCATTAAATTATTTAGTTTTACGTTCCTTATTCATGAATGAATCAAGTATGTTTTGTAGATGAAATTACCATAATAGAATACTTACCTCAGAAAAAAAACTTTTTTTTTTTTTTTGAGGTAACTAGCATTTACTAGGAGTCTCTAGAAGTGTAATTAACAAGTTTCCCCCTAGCAGAGTTCAAGGTTGCTTAAGAAGTGTTTCTATTCCAAATAATTAGTCACCAGTCAGGAAAAGCCCATGATAGAGATCATTTCCAAAGTTAGCTGAAGGGAGAGATGCGGGCGGTTCCATGTTCAAACGAGAAATCTTTCAAGGAAAAGAAATATACTGAACCATGATGTCTATCACTCTTCCTCACACTTCAAAAGTTGTTAGCRATGAGAGTACAGTTTAACTGAAACATGTTTTGGCACAGAGTTTCTGTCCTGCTTTCATGCAGTAATAGGATCCTACTGTATGTATTTTGTTCTTCAACTGTTCGGCAAGTACTGTTCTCTGTATCCAGCACTAAAAGGATCCTTCTCCTAATCACACTGCAGTCATACTGCAGGTCCAAACTTACTCATTTTTATAAACTCATAGTGTGGCTACAGACCTTGGATTGGATGTGTGTATGATTAATCCAGCTGTTTTTCCTTTTCTAGTTCCTTCTTTTGTTCTGGGTCAGCAAATTAATGCTACATAGAAAATCTTAGAAGATGATACTAAACTTTTTCAGATGAGTTCAGATATAATTATCTAGTAATTTTGTATGTGTGTAGGAAATGTTCAAAGCCAAAGAATTTGTGCTCCTGCTTTGTGAGAGAGAAAAGTTTTATTCAGCAATGTCAACAATGTATAGAGGTTAGAATATGAGAACAAGTATTATGTATAGAGAAAAAGACTGAAGGACATACTAGCTTTACTGAGTAAGTGTTGCTCACAACAAGGTTAGAAAGTGCAAAGGTAAACAAAATCCCCATCTAAATGCCTATGCGCTCATAGACCATCAAGTGACAAAAGCAAGCGCTGGATGGCGACCCGTGTCAATAGTTAGGTCTCCCTTCTCCTGTCCTCCAATCTGATTAAGCACACTTCAAATGCTATCTTATGTTAGACCTGACAAAAGGAACTGACTGCTTTTTATGATTCTCAAAGGGAGTTTCATTGAGTGCACAGAAATTGTGCAAAAGTCCCCATTTAGCTATACCAAAACATTTCTCTGTAGACTTGGAGCTTTCATTTAAGACCAGAGTATGCTACGAGTGGGAAAGTGGGGTGTACATCTAACTGCTGTCAGGAGGTGAGTAAGCATGAATGAATATACTCAAGCTAGTTTTAATTTAGCTATTGTAGGCAATGRATTTAGATACCTAATAGCCATCCAAGTATACAGGGTATATGCAATGTGGAGATACTTGTGAAATATAATCCTAGCAGAAGAAAATATTTAAGACTGCATCTTATACTACTGTGGGAACTTGACTTTGGGGCTAGGCATATAGCTGAAAGCAAAACTGTTGAAGAACTGGGAAAGTTTTATCTCCTCCCTTTAATTACTGGTCAGTGTTGTGTAGAGCACTCAATGTGAACCAGCAGGATACTCCTTAATCCTTGATCCCTGTGGGATTCTGAGCTCCTTAAATCACTTCTGTTATTCTGGTACCAGTTATTCCGGTGCCAGTGTGACAGCTCCTACTTACTAGATTTCTGTCTGGCCTTTTATAGCCAGAGGTTTTTAGGAGAGCTGGCTGAGTAATTAAAAGGCAGCAATACAAGAATAACTCAAAGTTGGAAGTACCGAGGCACAGCAAGAATGATCAAAATGTTTTAAGTATTATTTTAAAAATTTATTAAATTATTAAAAAAATATGTGTGAAGAGAATCCCAGATCATATCCCAGSGAACATGCCACACAACTCCGCAAGAAAAAGTTCCCAGAGGCTTCTTTGACAGGTTTTAATGGAAAGCAAATTTAGAGCAGGAGAAAGTATCTTCTCTTCTTTTGTGGCAAGTTTTCTGTCAGGTACCAACGGAGTATGCTAGATCAAAACTCTCTCTTGGAAAGTGTTGCCACCTTCTGTTCAAGCTCCTATGTATGTTGTGTTCCTCTTTCAACCTGCATGAAAAAAATGCTGTTGTCTAATGATGACTGCCTGGAATGAGTGCAGTTAATATGTGTCATCCTCCTCTGGTAGACTAATATGTGACAGATTCACTATCACTCACCTGTCAGGTACAAAATTAATGTGAAACAATACACACTGACCATTTTGGAACATTTTACTGACAATTTATCACCAGGAATATACATTGCTATGAGCAGGCAAGTGGAGATTATTGTTTTGCTGTTTGTAGCTATGTCCAGACTATTCCCTACTCTCTTATTTTTAATCATATTTTTCTACTTCCATCAATAAATTATTTCAGCAAACTATAAGAATAGGATCTTCTATGCTATTACTGTGATACTTTTGAAAAGGTTGGATTTTCAGGGTGACTTTATGAGAGCTTCACAGAAAGTATAAAATACTGTTAAAAAGACAAAAAAGTCTCTATCTACAATGGAAATATAGGTCAGCTTCTGAAACCTTTTGCCTTTCTCAGTTGTCATTTTCTCTGTCGTTACGTTTTACTTTTCTTTTTAATTCAACAGAATTTTCATCATTAAAGGAATGTTTAAAATGGCAGTACAAAAATTCTGTTTTTATTCCCCTAAGTCTGCTTGAGCACTCCCTTTTATTATTTTTCTTTCTTTCCTTTAACACTCTAATGACTCATGGTATTCCATTTTCTACCTATATAAGTACTTAAAGYCATTACATATCTACAAGAACAGGAACTAGTAAAAACTGAGCAAAAGATGTGAAAAKAAGTTTTTTAAGCAAAAGAGACACTGAAGCCACAAATCATTATATTGTGCCTACATTTTCTAAGATTTGAGGTGTTTATCAGCTTGTCTTTATTCCAATACTAACAGTTTATATGTACTCATGTTTTCAAGACCATCAGTCACTGTGTTTCCTTTTTCATAGCTTTCATAAGCTTTCATATTAGACTTTGTCTGCTCATACTTCTCACTGCTCCAGTTCAATGTCCTCATTATATTGGCAGCTTTTTCAGTCCTATATGGTATCTAGAAGAAGACTGCTTATGTGATCCAGTCTAGAAGTCTCCAAAGAAATACAGCTACATTGCATTTGGAGGAGGACTACGTGCACACATAATGATCCTGTGGACTTGTTCCTGTGCACTCATTCTCCACTAACTGCCCCATTTTCAGTGTAGATATGCCCTCAGGAATCCAAAATCACTCAGCACTTCTGAACATTTTGTTTCCAAATTTAAACTCCAAGTTTTATTCAGACAGGGTTTGGGTTGCATTATAGTTTCCCTTTACACTTCACATGAGAAACTGAAACACAGTATACTTAAACGATAAAAAATTAGACCTACAGATGAAAAGTACAACCCGTAAGGGACCAGCTGCTGAAACAGAGCATTAGGCTGGAGCACAGACACAGCCTTTTTTTTTGCAGCTTATCTGCTATTACAGTGCCGTCAATCTTGAAAGGCCAAAATTCAGTAAAAAACATTGCAATTATCCTTTCTCCACAACTCTACTCTAGCCTGGCCACTGCATGTTGCAGCATCTCAGATATGTAAAGGCTGCTTTCAAGTTTTTTTTTTTTTTTTTTAATATATATTTAAAAGCCTAAATTGTGAGTAGTGACCAGCTTCCAGTATATCCCTTTGGAAACAATTTTAGCTTGAATGCTGGCCAGATCTATCAGTTCTTTACTTGGCTAGATTTCTTTTTGACTATATTCCTTTTTCAATTAAAATTAAAAATAAAAATAAAATAAAAAAGAGGAGTATAGAGGAAGTGAACTTGTATTGTACTTGTCTAGCAACTAGTGAAAACAGACATAGGAAATTTGATAACAGCCAACTGAAGTTAATGTAGCAGCTTATGGACCTTTTTAAAAAAAAAAATGGAAATGACTTAATGGTTTCTAAGTGGACCTCTATGATAGACCCTTAGCCAAAGCACATTTTCTAGCTCCTATTTTTTTCATGAAAAATTCAGCAATAGTTCTAATACAAATGTGGATGCTCAGGTTTTACCAGCACTAATACAGCTGACGAGCGAGCAAAGAGTTAACAGGACTAAAGAAGTTTGCCAGCTGATATGTGCAAGGCTGTGGAATAGAAGAGTTAACAGGACTAAAGAAGTTTGCCAGCTGATATGTGCAAGGCCATGGGATAGAAACTGCATGGACTTCAGGGAGGGAGGAAGCGATACAGAGGTATTGCGGTCTTCCCTTGCTAGCACGGATTTTTCAAGCAGAAAAAGAAGAAACAGTCCAGTGATTGTGCAACTCGCAGAGGTCAGCAAAAGCAGTGTTTGCTCAGAGCCCCAGCTGTATAAAGAGACTTGGCAGCTAGGAGAGTTTGAGCAGGGACGGGAACGTGACTTGACCATCCTCTCCGGCTGGACCGTGAGTATTCCCCCCCCTCCCCTTTTACTGGGACGCTGGGTTAAGGGAACTTCTCAAGGTTGAGAGCCCTCTCACTAGGAGAGTGAACAAGAAAGCCTTCACGTTGGGATAAGCAGTGTTTCTGATTAACAGCATAGTAGCCGACGGTTTTGGGTTATCCTTTCTAAATTAGTAATTGCATTATTTTAATGGGTGTTACTAATCCGAGAGCTTGCGTGAGGAAATAAACATATTTTTTATTATGTTACTGCCTCAGTCTTTACTATCGAACCTTCATAGTGTGACAGCCAAAGCACATTTTCTAGCTCCTATTTTTCTAATGAAAAATTCAGCAATGCTTCTAATACAAATGTGGATGCTCAGGTTTTTATCAGCACTAATAAAGCTCATACCACTACGGTCTTCCCTCATTGAACCAGATAAACTTGAAGACACTGAACTTAACTAGGATAACTAAGTAAAGCTGTAAACAGTAGTAACTGCGAGGGACCACTGAACTGTCAGAGGCAATAGTATGTCCAGTCAACACAAGAGCACAGAAAAAGGTCGGGACACACACCTGAAATTGTTTAAAACTTTTCAAATGAACCTAAAATTAAAAGACAGGCATCGGATCTGCTCTGCCTAAAATCCCTTTCCATTTTATGACAATTCCTTGTCATTTGCCACAAAGCTCAACAACAAAAGAGTCTAGGTGATGAGATGAATGAAAATGCTCTTTGCCCCCTTAGTTAAGTACAGTTAATGAACTGGAAAACTTATATTGATAAAACTGATTCCAGTTATCTATAGAGCACATTTGACCTGAACTGGTCAGTGATTCATGTTTAATCTGATTAAAGTTAAATCAGTTTCTTTTGTTTCCCCCTAAGAATACTCAAATGATGGCCTATTATTGTCATCTAGCCATAAAGGTGTGCTACACGATATCTTTTAGAATGAGTTTGATAGAAAACAGAATACAACAGAAAAGGGTTAAAATACTATGTATAATAAATAGTTATGCAATCTTAAGTATTGTGATGGAAATTAATAAAAGACAAGAAATGCGGTACTAAGAGAACATCAGTATAGTGATGATATGTCACAGTATGGAAAAAWATATATATATATTATTATGAAATGCAGTACAGGACAATGGATTTACAGGGCATGCTTACACTTTTTACTCCAAATACTCACTAATAAATACAAAAGCATTAAGTCATATTTTAAAGTTTAGAATTTGTACTTCCAGTCTAACAATGTTAAATACATTATGTCACTCAGTATATTTCTTCTGTTAGATGACTTACAAAACATAATAAAACCATGCAGCCTGATTTGCTGAAAATGAAATACAAGATGCAATCTGATATTCACATTCTGTTGGATATTAGCAACTGAAGTCCCATCATGAATAGTGAGTTGTATTTCCATTTGCAGTCTACAGTCTGTAGGCTAAGAAATATTTGCTGACCCGCCCCCCCCCCAATAAAACTGTGCATGAACTCACTAAAGAAGTTCATGACATATTCTTGGAAATATCATAAATATCAAAAAAAAAATTAAGTTATGGTTAGTTCTATTTATTACAAGAAAGACAATGTCTTATTGGCATGAAATCACCATAATAAACATTTCTATAAAATAGTCTGAAGGTAAACTCCATATTCATTTAAAACACATTTTAACAATGCTTTAATTAAAAAGTGCATTAATTTCATCCAAATGAATAGGTTTATAGAAAATTCTAAAGTAAGCTATTCAGTGAATAAAAGTAGTTTAAAAAGTCCAAGAATGAGCTATCTGGAAATCTGTTAGTAGTTGAAATCAAGAGGTTAACTGATAGCATTGCTTTTGAATCTTTACTGTTTGTAAGTAAAAACAGAATAATGTTCTAAAAGAATCTTGGAAAGAACAAAAGAAAGGTAGGATTGGGGTAAACCTAATCCTTCATTCACTGTGGTGTAATACAGGTGTAATTCCACTGCTATAAAAGGACAGACTCTCTGAATTCTCTCTGAATTCATGCCATCATTGCCTGTTTCTTGTTTATTTATTGCTAGAACAAGCTGTCTTTCTACTCACATTTTGACCTCTTTCAGAGTGATAGTCAGTCTCACAGGTAATGCAGGAAAATGAAATATTCATGATTTGATGGCCAAGCTGTTTACATTTAATATGTTCTTCCTACTGCAGCCCRTTCAACCATTTAAAGCTTTATCTATTTCTCTGGGGAAAAATGTTGAATCATCATGACTTATAAGTTACTATTTTTGCTTCCACTGTTGTTAAATGCACATACATTTCTCTTGACTATTGTCTTCATATATTAATCATTGTTTCATTTTGAGACAGTAAACGTATTTGCTCCATATTCTTCAGTATATGGAAAAGGGCACTGAAGAACGGTAAGTCATTTCAAGAGTGATTTAACCCAGTTGCCCTTAGCTTTCAATGGGGAATTTATTGAACAACTCTATCTAAGAGTTGCCTTGTAATTGAACCAGGAAACTGGAAAGCCGCATCACTTGAGCAGTAGCACTTACATGTAAAAAGGTACCTAATGGTGCTAAAGCATGCTATAGTATTAAAAAAAAAAGTCAGAAAGAGAGAAATAGATGTTTTAAAAGTTAACAGAGTACTGCAGCCACAGAAGTCTCTGCAGTGATATAATAACAACAAATTTAAATAAAAATGCAGTACTGCTTACAGTACTGAGACGGAAGCAGAATCAAACAACTTTGGTAAGTAAAAAGAAATGTCAAATTCATCTCTGGTAGTATTCTTTTAATAAACTTGTGCAATAATTATCACCAGTGCAGCAAGTGGCACATGTAAATGGTACCCAAGGAAGAGGCACTTTACCTTTCCTCAAGAAGTATCTACTGTGGCTCTAGGAAGAATTCTGCCAGCCTTAGTTTGAAGGGTTTGAATGTATATATTTAAAGCATGCAATAGGAAAGGAGAGAATAACAATCCGTTCACACCCTCTTCAGACTGGTTAATGCGTTCTCTTTATGTTTCCATGTGTAATAAAATAAGAAAACCTCACAACATTCAGAGACCTCAGAAGCATAAGTTAATGCAGCGCATATTTTCTTTATCTGGTTATCCTTCCACTGTCTACCTTATCTGGCTATCCTTCCTCTGTATAGGATCTGAAGTTGCAATGATATCAGAAAGTTTTCTTCTCACTGTAGCAACTGACCTGGTTTATCCCCCTGTAATGTGCTTGGGAGACACTCTCAGCTTTTCTCTCAGATCACACGGATTAAAAATGTAGTTTGTAATTTGCACCTAAGTTTCATTATACTTAATGCTTTCAGGACATGAGGTTTTTAAGAAAAGCATCAGGTATTTTAAGGATTCTCAGCAATGGATAAAATACTATTACAGTGCACAAGCATAGTTTATTGCATAGCAATTGGCATGGGGATATAAAGCTTACTTGTAATTTTACTGTATCTAATAAATACCTCTACAAACCCAGTAGGTCCAAAGGGAGAGGAAGGAATGCCCAGYTCAAATCTTGCTTTGTCAAAAACACATGAAGATGCCCTGCTACATTCATGTAAACAATTAAGTATAAAGAAGCCAGAGAGAGGGAATTAGCATGGATTGCAGAGACAAATCTTGACCAGAAAGATGAAGAATATTATCAAAGGAAACTACATCATGGTGTGTACCCTCTTGTTCCAGTGCTTCCAAAGAGTAAGATGTTCTATTGCATCTTCCCAACAAACAAAACACAAGTGGCATTGTCCATCACACCTGTAAGTCTCTTAGAATTGAAGAAATTCCAGCTTTATGTAAAATCTTACATTAACTGCTACTCCTGTTGTTTTCCCCTTCCATGGGCTGTGTTCTTGTAGAAGCTATTATGCCAGCCTGACAGACTAATTTGAAAATCTCTAGACCCCAAAAAGACATCTACTTCTGAGTTAAAGATCCAGTCTCACATTCAGGTGTTGTAATAGAATTGCCTACATGAAAGACAGGTCAGACACAACGCATTTCCTCCCCATTCCTGTTCAAAATTCCTCCCTCAAAAAAGGCAAGTCATTTACTCTGCACTGAAACTACAGTAATCTATAGGACAGAAAGTTAGTTCTCAAGGGATAAGGATGCTACTGATATTCCCTGCATATATCCCAGCTACCCTAGGCCAAGCTTTCTTTCACGGAAAAATTTCAGGAGGATTAAAGGAAGTTTATTATCAGGTTTTCTCCCCTCTACAAATACACACAGATACTCAAACTGCCTGGTCAGTACAGTACTTCCTGAGAAGCAAAATATATATATATATTTTGGTTTTAACACAGAAAAGGAAAGAAAAAGAGGGACCAAACCTTCAGGTAATATCTCAAAGGCAAGCTGCAGCCCACTGGAAGGAGAAATTAAGACTAAAACCAGTGCCAGATTTGTTGTAATTCAAACTTGCATCATGAATCTGGCTTTTTTTTCATCTGGCTGTTGAAGTTACTAACAAAGTGATCTTTTCTTTCCACCACTCCATAAGAACCTGCAATGTGAGTTCCTGATGAAAAAGTCTGGGCATCTTCTAATCCAATAAAAATAATATAAAAAAAAGAGTAACACAAAGCTAGCAAATACACCCTTTTGTCCCTGATGTATGTCATGAAATTGAAGTAAAGTAGATTTAAAACTCTAGCATTACAGATTAGAAAGCCATTAGTAACTATAGAGGATTACAGCACTGGGCATCAAAAGGCCATTATGGAGAAATTTGTTGAACAGATAAAAACGTATTGATACAATCTCTCTTCTGTTATTTGATAAAGTGTTTTATTTTGGGGCCTGTTGTTTGTATGCTTTCCCTCTGTGTAATAGAACCAATAAAAGAAAACTTTCTAGATTTCTGCTATCTTCAAGGAACAAGAGGCAAAAAGACTTCTCTGCTTCAGTGACACTGTGTAACTGCTGAAATAAATTTTAAGTTTTAGACAAACAGATAACTTTACCATTCAAGGCTCCCTTTCAGCTAGTAATCATTTGTCCCACCTCCCTAAAAATTCTTAATGGTTCCAGTTTATCAAAAAATTGCATATAGTGTCTGATAGTACCATTTAAATGAACAATAGTACCATTTAAATGAATGAAGAGTCCAGGGAGGCAAGTTCGGTTCTCAACTGGTGTCAAATAACCTTGCTTTGCTGAAGTGAGAAGCGGATTCTTATCATATTCCAGCCAAGGGTCTATCACAATTATGGACCAAAAAAAAAAAAAAAAGCAGAAAAACATGATGTTAGATAGCTATTCAAATCATCAGTCCTCTTTAAGACCATCTCTATATCAATATGGCTGATAGCAATGAGAGGAACTTAAAGGAATAGCCCTCTGAAACCATAATCCAAAAAGCAAACTCATTTACATCTAATGTTAGCAATTCAAACAACTGTTATAAATTATTTGTCACACAGCAGAAGAGTCAGCCGGGACACAAAGTACATCTATGTCTATGTGTGTCGATGGAAACTGGTTATCTACCTTCCAGCAGTGAGAACACAAAGATGCATAAGATATTATCAGGAGGGCAGTGGCAGTAATAAGGAATGCAGTCTATTCCTGACCCAGGCAAAAACTGGAAGGGTACACATCAGGGTGGTAGCTACCATTGCTTTCTAATAAAATGAAATATTAGAAAGGTATAAAAGTACAAGAACTGTTGTCTCTTCATGCTGTGTAGCAACTATAAACACTGAAATAAACCAGCAGCATACAACTGATGAGATTTCCTCAGATTACAGTAAGGTGCTTGGCAGAATACTACTGGCTTGTGAACTATGCTTATTTAACTTCCGTGCTAATACAATGCTGTCACTCTGTGCAACATCATTGCAACTAGAGGAATGTTTAATTTATTCCTTTCACATTAATTTACACTGGTTCCATGCTATTGCTTTTGTAATACTGCAGTAGTGGGCTTAATGTGCTTTGTTTCTACTCTTTATGATTTCTGTATTGCTCTTTATGTATTAGAAGTTACATCGATAAGCTTTAAGATTCCAGATTTAAAAACTGATGTACTGTATTTTTTTTTGTACATGAGTAAACAAAACAGAGGCATAGAATGTGAAAGACTACACAAACACCTTAAAAATTCTGCCTACTCAGACAACGTCCCTAGATTTCTTCCAAGTGGCCCGTCCCTGCWTCCACCTTCTGCACACTTCCTTCTTCTGTTTGAGTTTTGCCAGGAGCGCTCTGTTCATCCATGCATGTATTCTGCCCCCTTTGCTTGACAAAGAGGATCTTTCTACTGAAATCATTGTTGGAGATAGGGCTCCACGAGTGCTGAGGCAGCTGGCTGATGTCATCGCCAGGCCACTCTCCAACATCTTTGAAAGATCATGGAAATCAGGAGAGGTGCCTGAGGACTGGAAGAAAGCCAGTGTCACTCCACTCTTCAAAAAGGGCAAGAAGGAAGACCCAGGAAACTGCAGGCCTCACCTGGAAATGTGATGGAGCAGCTCATCCTGCAGGTCATTTGCAAGCAGACAAAGGATAAGAAGGTGATCAGGAGTAGTCAGCATGGCTTCACCAAGGGGAAATCACGCTTGACCAACCTGATAGCCTTATATGATGGAACTGTATTGTGGGTAGATGAGGGGAGAGCAGTGGATGTTGTCTACCCTGACTTCAGCAAGGCTTTCGACACTGTCTCCCATAACATCCTCATAGGTAAGCTGAGGAAGTACAGCATAGATGAGTAGACAGTGAGGTGTACTGAGAACTGATGGACTCTAGTGGCTGTACTCTCTGCTAGAGCCAGTACGCTTAGCTGAGGAAGAACAGGTAGGAAGAGGAAGAACAGGTAGGAAGGAGAGATAGATCATCACTATCTCTGGCCACAACTTTCCAGTATTCAGCTCTGGTATTTGCATATGCAAATGGGTGACAGTTCTTTAGCTGCATTCATTTTCACTGTTAATGAAATATTCCATACTCACAGGTGACTACTACTTCAGTTTCTGTGACGTGTAAAGCAAGCAAGAGGCTGAGGTGCACTTTGCAATATGTGTTACTTCCTCTGCACTCTGGCAATATGCAACAATACACTATACCTGTGCCACATGCTCCTTGAGAGTCTGAGCAAAAGATGCCTTTCCTTGTGTAGGTATAAGAAACAGGAACATTAGTAAAGACAGCCAGGAGATAAACAGTCAAAGCAAAACAGATGGGGTGAGTCCAACAGAGAAAAGCTAGATCTTTCTAATATATCTTCCCCAAAATCCAGTGAGTAGTCCATAATGAACTAATTAGCCAGCAAACCAAACCACTGCTTCTTATGAGGAACATCTTTTGCAATACTAAGCTTACTACCAAGGAACAGTGTGTTAGCTATTAAGGAAGCTATGAGAGCTGATTTTTATAACAAAAAAGGAAGGGGCAACAGCAAATAACGTGTAATTCAAATGTCACACAAATCATTGCAAACCACAGCAGTTCAGCTGCAGTGGGACATAAATCACCAAATTCTTATAGACTCTAGTGAAATATCTATTGTCGCCCAGAGAAGCTGCGGAGTCTCCCTGCTTAGAGATATTCAAAAGCCATCTGGATATGTGTCCTGTGCAACATGCTCTGTGTGACCTGCTCGAGCAAGGAGCTTGGACTAGATGATCTGGAGGTCTTTTCCAACCTCAACCATTCTGTGATTCTGTAATCTTGTTCTATAGCAGAGATGAAATTATAAGATCAAAAACACAGGCAAAGAGCTGGCATGCAGCTGAGTCCAGAACATCACCAGGATGCTCAAAACAAAACAGTCAAAGTATAGCTTAGAAGCAAGCTTCTCACTAACAATAGTAGAAGACAGAAAAGAATGACCATTTAGAAAACAAGTATACCTGAATGGCCATGTGGTTTTATCTGCAACAGGGGGCTGATGTTAAAGGTTATGTTACCTGGGGTGGGGAAATGGGGAAAGGGGATTTTCTGAGGTTGTAGTAGGGAACTATTTAGAAATGGCAGTGTTTGGCTGTTTTTATGTACATCACTCTCTTCTGTTGCAACATCACTGTAAATTGCTCACTCAACAGGTTACTTTATGAACTAAAATCCATCATCGGCTCACAGTACGAAACCTTATACTCAGGCCTGAGCCTACATGCCCAGTTTGTGACACATTCTTGTTGACTTCTCTGAGATCAAGATTTCCTTCAATACCTTGTAATAGATCATGCAATCTTACTGTGAATACTGCCCTGGGAGAAATTGCGTTTGTGAGATACAGTGAGCATAGTATCTTTTACTTAACACATTTTACAGAGTTTGTTTTTTGAAAGACTGTTATCTGAATCCATATGCCCAGGGAAGATTTCTCTCCAATTTTTGACTATGTGTTATTAAGAACTCAGAAGTGAATTCCAAGTATTATCTTGAGACAGACAAAGAAGAAGATCTACAACAATCTTCGTCACCTAATCACTAGTAATGTAATTAGTACAGCGCCAATGCCAGAAAAATCATCTAGGAGTGAATTTACTACTAATTCACATTCAGTGAAACAAAAGATGATTCTAGCTGGAAAACAAAGGAGAAGTGATCTGTTGGGAGAGGAAAATGAAGGAAAAGTGTCTGAGATCAGGTCCACACACACTTCAAAAACCTTTGTGGAAACAAGCGCTTAGAAAAATACAAGCTGTGCAAATAGCCACCAGAAGAAGGGACAAGCCATAGATTAAAATGCCTTCACCCAACAACTCTTCTCCCAGCCTTCTCTTTTTAAACAGAAGTACTGTTCCTATTGCTGWATTATTAAAAAAGCTCTTCCTCCCCCAAAAGATGGCAACGTGTTCACTCAGCTGGAAAACTTTGTCTCAGCATTGTAAGGAGTTTAAGAGAGAATAGTATACGTACTTGTGTGTGTGTGTCCTACACACTGACCCCAGAGGGTATCCACATAGGGCTCTTTGCAAAACATCACCATCTAATTTTGCTTTAGACTAACTAATGAGCACAGAAGGAATAATCAGTCCATTGGTCAGAGTGTTAATATACAGGCTTTGATTGCAGCATCTTACTGTAGTTCAGAGGAATCAATCTTCCTTTCCAAAAAAATGGAATAACAATACAACCCCACTCTGTGATTAATTTGAATTATTCCTCTGAAAAGTAGCAGTTTTACAGTTAGAGACCCAGCTTGCCAAAACTTCTCACTGACCTAAAATTCCCTCAAATTCCTCACCTCAGGCTTCAGGAAATAGCCATAGATTGCTCTAACACACAGGCTAGAGAACAGAACTCCAGCCACTGAGGTTAAGTTGTTCATGCACATTGCTGAAGAAGGATTCACCACTGCTAATTCACACAACAAAAGTAAGAAATCCAGTAACTTCAAAGATTTAGGTCTATGTTTTTAATGGCTTGTGTACTAATGAGCCATATTTTTGAATACAATTCTGTATCTGCGAATCTTCCTCTTGGTAAGTAACACAACCTAGAATGAATAAGAAGCCATAACTTGAGCAGTGCCAAAACATACAAAGAATACAACAAAACCAAGAGTTCAAGTACATACTTCCTTCTTAGATGTCAGACCCAAGGAATCCAAATAAGGAAAAAATCCAGGAAAAAACTAAGAAGGGGGAAAAAAAGTCCTGAACCTACTTGTATGTTTGATCAGTAGTGAGCCCTGCTCATGATGTAGAAATTGTTGTGTCTGGAGACTACAAGTACTTTGTGGGCTGACGTACAGAATTCTTCAGGAATACTTATTAATCTTCCCCAAGATAAATATGTGCAGTATTTTTATAATATACACAACAAAATCATCATATTGACCTGAATTCTATTCTCTTTTTCTAAATACTTGAAAATTATGAATGCTAAAGCTAGTAGATAGCAATTTTTCCTTGGTCATCAAAAGTAGCTACAAGGTTCTATGTACCAAGAATGTAAGCATTTTAACATTGCTTTTCTAATTGTTTTTCTGAATATTAAACCGCTGCAGCCATAATTAATACACTTTTATTATAAATACCCTGGAAATATGGAAGAATATACAGTTCACCTGATTCAAATTCCCTCGGCAAAAAAGCTAGGAAATGCCTTGAAATTAAGGTGTGCTAAATGACAATAAGGACATGATTACTCAGAGTCAGCTCACTGCATTCCATTGTGTAGCTAATAAGCAGGTGAGTTTATTGACCCTCCAAGAAAACACATCCTCCTGAGGTCTGTGTAAAGTGTAGAGAATAATTCTAATAGCTGTGTAACTAACTCACAATTATGTAAGCAATAAAGGCATAATTTAGGATTATTAATATGTTAAAATTTGTAAGAAATTTTCTGGCATTTAATTAACATTTGCTAAGACATTCTACAGAAAATTAACTATCAATTAATAAAAATACTGACATTTACTTAGATAGTCTACTAGTTGTCACTATTATTAACTCATTATTGCTTGCTTTCTAAATTCCAGTTAAGAGCCTAAATATTTCTTACCATTTTTATGTGTGATAATCTAATAATATTTGTGTTCTGTAATTTTAACTAGATTACACACCACCCTTTGTATTAAAGATTACACATCACCATTCCTATTAAATCTCAACAAATGCCCTTTTAACTGTCAATTAATGCTTAATTGATATTATTATCATAAAATCACAGACATTTCTTTCCCTTGATAAAAAGATGAATGGTTAGACATATTGTTTTCTCCACTTACTGCAAATGAATACCAGATTGTTGACTGTGCTCTATTGGGGGCCCCCGCTTTGCTAATAGCTCCTTCTGGACCTAACTCTTAATGGTTTGAGAGATAAAGTCATCCTGTCAGACTCAAATAAGTGACTGCACACAAAGACTGATGACCTGAAGAACAACCATGAGATAAAATTGGTTCAGTCTCTCCAAACTGGAGAAGCACTGTAGTATTTAACAAGCCTCTGCAGAAGGTCTGCAGAAGGTCTAAAGAGCTCTGAAACAGGATCCTCTTATAAATCATACAGAATTTCATCATCACTTCCATGATTAGCCTTTCTACCCAGTTGTCCCCGCATCTTCCTCCCTCACTCGCCATCATCTTCTGCTTTCTCTCCCCTAGCCGTGGGATTATTGCTGCATAAGTTTCTTTTTCACTGTTAACTCCAGAGACAGAGTTTAGAAGCTCCTTTGGAAGAAGCTGACTTTGCCTAGATACAGTCAGGGCAATGTTCCTACCTCTGAAAGCAACATATGGTAGAGGGACATAAGACCTGCACAAACCTATCCAAATTTACTAGCTTTGTTTCCTTTTTAGCCCGCTAACTGTACAGACAACAGAATAACAGTCAGCTTTCCCCTCCCTCCCCAACATGCAGGCCTCCTAGGTTTGGAGTATTTCAGTTCCTATTTTTAACAGCAGCTACATGATTTGGTTGTAGTTATGGCCTTGATAGGCTGTAACTGTGTGTATCTGCCTTCTACAACATGCTGACACCAAAAACTGATAGGATAGCTCTCAGGCCTAGCATTATCCAAAAGAAAAATGGCCCGTTGACACAGCAACCCTAGAAAGAGATCTCACCAGAAAGTTACCATGCTCCATTGGTTCTCAGCTACAGAATCTCTGTGAGGCAACTGTAAAAGAAGTTAAAGTTGATCCAAGAACATTTACCTTGCCTTCCAACATGCATTACACTCAAACAGTGTTCAGAGTGTAAGAAGTAAAAAAGAATTTTGTAAAGCTTTTAATTTTAAAATTTCTTCATTTTTTCCACCTGAAATTAAGACTTCACCAGGCTTTTCATCTGATGAAGAGACTATCAGCAAAAAAGTGCAATAGAGTTTCATATTCCTCGTCCATTTTGGTCGTTCTATGCTATGCTGCATACCACTGGAACAGTTGCTGACTTTCATCCCAGGAATGACTGCACTTTATAGTGTGTTTAAGGTTTGCTCACAGATACTCTTTTAAACCAGATGCAGTCTTCTACAGTTCACTCTTAATAAGACAACAAAGAGAGAGCAGAATACCTGCATTTATGAAGTGTGTACGGATAACTTGGGATGAAAGTCAGTACCTACATATAGACTGCATCCATTACTTAGATCTGGCCACAGGAGAAGCTGCTGTCATGTTAACACACCCATACATAAAAAGGCTGAAAAAGTCAGCCAAGGTCTAAGATATTTCCTGACCTAGTCATAAGAAACAGCTCTTTCCTTTTCTTTAACTGACCTGTCCCTATCTCTGATCTGAATCTACTCTCACTCTTGCTTTCCTAAATCTATTAAAAATATTAACGTGTGATATTTACAGATGCAGGACATCTGTGTCATTAAAAATTACAACACAGCTTAAAACTCCACAAATTACCAAACTTTTGATAACTAGCTATATTGCATTGATGATAGCTGAATATTCCTTTGGCAATAGGACTCTGAAAACACCCAACCTAATCATATTAGGAGCCCCAGAAATAAATACTCAGCAAACTCCTTGATTAGATGATTAGACAGTGTGGCCATACCGCCACTGTCCTGGTACTATCCTGGGTCCCCATACTGCAGGTCACAGCTAGTCTTGCCAAAGTTGACAGAACTTCTGGCATCGGTCATTTTTGAAGAACTAGACACATCATGTAAGATGCAGTAACAGTCAGTACCATAAAGTTAAGATAGTACTGTAACAGGCTAGAACGCTTTAAAAGCTTGTTTTCCTTCAGTTGGTTTCTCTAACCTACCATTTAACTTACAGGAGAAGAGAAAAAAAGACATAAACTTATCTAAGAAAAGAAAATACAAGAAAATGACAACGCCCTTCAGAAAACTCCAATCCCTCTTTGCATAACTGGAGAAACAATTTAGAAACTGAACCGAAAAGTAATAAAACAGTGCTTACATTAGACCTGTACCTCTCCACCCCAAGATTATTAAGAGAAACTGGTATTATCACTGTGCTTACCCATACATGAATGGTTATTTATGAGGTGCAAGAACTAATGCAATGCATAAATGAGGAAACAACCATTTTTCATTATGGGATAAAGTTTATAATCATTTTGTGAGAYGTACATATGATAAATGAGCAAGAAGAAAGAAATTAGGTTTATTAAACTTTGATGCTGACTATGTATCAAGGCAGCAAAAGTATCAGGCACAGATTTCCTGGAAATGTTTCAATCACATAAAGATAAAAGCCATAATTATTACTCTTAACTTAGCTCAGTCAATCAGTCAGCAGTTTCATGCATACACTGCACACACAAAGAAACTGAAACCTCAGTTTTTACTCTACAACAATTTGGTTTTCATTGTCGGGAGGAAGAAGAGGCAAAGGAATGCTTTTCAGGTAGATATTTATTGTACTCTTCACATTTTTACTGTATACCATATACCATATATTGTTCCTAGTGTGAAAGGGCCTCTAACAGCTGCCTTTACAAATAGGAAAAGGCACACAGACTGGACATTTACAAGCCGCAAATCAGCAGGTGAACTATGTGTTGGTTTCAAAGCCTCGTATTAGTAATGTACTAAATCATATGTATTTGTAAAGTGTCATGATTATTGCTCAGGGATCATGGCATCAATTGCAGCTGCCAACAACTCTGAAAGTATTTCAGACTTATGATGGTTGTAACAACAATACAGAAATGAAAATTATCTGTCACCTATCACCATATTTCCTTTAGCTGATTACATCAGCCAGAAAATCCTGTGCATACAGAGTTTTCAGGAGTAAACATTATGAGTGCAGACCAGTTAGTATCTCATCCACTTCATCCATATTTTGTTTGAAAAGACAAATTCTAAGGTTCTTCTGGACAGCAGGAAGTTGCATGAAATAATTAAAGAAAAAAATGTCATGAATCAAAGTCCACAGAAATTAATCTGAATCTTTATAGTTCCTTCCATGGAAGGCTTTGGATGACATCGAACAAATTAATTCATATAAGCACATTTCTACAAAAAACAGGTCTACTAGGTAGCATGAGTGTTGAGCAGAGACACATCCCATAAATTCTGTTCTAAGAATAGAAAGATGTGAAGGTTCAAAGTGAGATTATTTTGGATAATGGTAAGCCACAGATGTGGTAGCAGAGAAAAATAAAGGACTGACGAAATTTCATAGATGTTAACTGCCCTAAAGGCATGTGATAATTTCAAGATCATAATTCTTGGAAGGAAAGTACAGGCTACTGGACTGCCTTCTAGAATTACAGAACATATGCATCCTAGTCTAACAGATGGATTTGCAACATTAGATTTACTGACATAAAACAACTATATATATGTATAGATACAGGTATAGGTATAGACATACACTTTTCCTGCAGGCTTAATTAATAATATGAAGATTCTCACTTTCCTATATAAAAAGTGTCTAGGAATAGTACCTGTGCACTTTAATGTTGTTAAAAAAGTGCTTTAAAAAAAATCAAATAGAAATGTTTCTGTGCAAATGCTTTTCAGAGGAAATTTATTGTATTAGACCACAGCTGTAAATTTTCTCCTCCAATACTATAAATTTCCTCTAAATGTTTAATGGTTTATAACTATAATTATTCTTGTGTGCCATCATTAAACTTTTAAAAGTTTAATTTGGAAACTATTTGGAGAAACTCATCTTTTTTACAGCCTCATAAATAGTTCTTTGATGAAATGCACAGTGGCTCAGCATCTGCCTGATGTGAATACAAATGATACCATGCAGTGTCTCACTTATGAAAAGGGAGCAAATGCTTTGATGTCTCAAGTGATCAGCTAATACTAAGTGCAACAGCACTGTAAAGTGATGCACCACTATCATGGAAAAATGTCACAGAATCACAGAATCATGATCATTTACTAGGAAGTACTTCAACTGGGAAATCCAAGCTGTTCTAGAAAGAAGAAAAGAAAAAAAAAAGGACTGCACACTATGGTAGTTTGTGAAAATATTCACACTATGCTATGTATTTGAGGGTTTTATTTACTGTTTGGGAGCTTAAAAGGCAGCTTTGGCTGAGGCCTGCTATGAATGTTTTACTGTCCCAGCATTTCCCTTCGTGACCAAGCAACAGGCAGCATCACCGTTAAAAACCGGATCCAACCAGCCCTGAGGCACCGGGGCGTGACGCAGCGTTCCATAAAAGGAAAGGTTCCTGATGACGAGCTTTGATTGGCTGGAAGCTTCTGGAACATGTAGGAAAGTCCGTACAAGGCCTTGTTACCAACGGCAGGGGGAGGCCATGCTGGTGACACTTGTTGCGGTGGGTGTCAGCACCTGCTCTCCTCCTACAGCGCTAGGRAAGCGAAGCTTCTGTTCTGACCTAGCCCAAAAGGTATTGAGAGGTTCTTCGATGACGCCCCAGACTAAGATCCTGTATCATGTATCACAGAATAAATAAAGAATGCCAAAATAGCAGCTGGGCTACAGGCATGAGAAGTGTGTTTGGCTGGCTGGTTAGAACTGTAATTCAGAGAAAACATAAGGCTAAATAATTTACTGAACAGTAGCAACTATGCCTAATATTTTTATTTGTATATATATATGTGTGTGTGTGTGTGTGTATATATATGTATATGTGTAAAAATAAGTATATGTAAAAAACAGTAACACCTGTGTAAGATCTGGTCCCGTTTCAGCTCAGCGAGGGGCTGCCAGCTCCTCCAGTGCCCAGAGCTGGGGCTGCCCTCGGCTGCCCTGCCCCTTGGCAGAGCGGTGGGACAGGCCTTGGCTGTGAGTCCCATCTAGGCTGCCATGGGGTACCCCAGCGCTGCTGGCCCCTGGGAGCCCCCAACCCTCATGGTGCCCTGGCACAACTCAGCCTTTAAAAAGCCTTGCATTGATTTAATTGCCAGTAAAAAAAAAGCATTTCATGACATTTTGATAGTTAAGAATAGCAGATGGAGATGGATAGCTATTTACAGGAACAGGCACAGAATTACCCTGGTGGCTACGGCAGCCATAATCTCTCTTTAACATTTTTGCAAAGCAGTGGGGCACCTGCTCCAGGATATGCAATGCCTTACTAGTCATGTAGCTCTGAAATGCCCCTTATTTAATCAAGAGTAGCTTATACGTGAGGAGAGCTGGGGAATTTGGTACAGACTTAGCAGTTCAGGTAGACTATTTCTACTGCATTTAAATATATGCATATATATACATATTTATGTAGTTCCCAAATGGCACTGATCTGTTAACGGCTAAACATGACAATCACTTCTCTAAAAACATTTATCACCTAAAAATGCTCAAGGAGGTGGGAACAAAGAATACAACTCAAAAGGTGCTCAGAATGCACTAAGACACACAATTGGATATCTTATTTTTGTTAATATCACCAAATTTCAGATGAAAAGCATATCAGAAATTATGAAAACTTGATGTAAAATTTACTGACTTAGCATTTTATTCTAAATGTTAAAGCTGTGAATTTGACCAAAGCATTCTTTCCTGAGGGTAGATAGCAGTCTCCCTGGATGTAGTTTTCTGCGCTCTTCCTTGAAAAATAAAACATAGGGCAAGAACTTGGGACTAGGTGTAAGCCTTTTTTTCTTGCATTTCATACAAGTTGATCATGATTTTAATTTAAGGTATTTCATTATCTAAAGCTCTCTTTTGTATTTTCAATGGCTGTGGATATTATTCACAAAGATTCTGTTAAGGAATACTTTCTTAAAAATACTCTCTTCACAGACTGTTAGAAGTCAGGCAGCTGTAAGTGCAGATGAAGTAGATGACTGCACAATTAGAGAAAGTTATAGCAGAAAACTAATTTGCAGAAAGATTTTTTAATTGATAATATGTTTCTTGTTCAAGTTAGCAAAGCAACAAGAATGATGACTGCAGTTGTCTTTTCATTTATTACACATCTAAAATTTTCAAAGGAAAAATCAAAAAGACTCTTTCTGTTAGAAATAGGCTAATGGTAGTGCAGCCAGCTGTATGGTACCAGATGTATAGAACTGAACACTCCAGTTGTTTTATCAAATTCCAACAATGTAAAGTATTTGTAAGTTTAGTTTAATTGGTTGGTTAATAGGGCTATGTCAGCTTTGTACTGATCCAGTCAAAACATCTGAACTATTTTGATGATTTTGGCTTACAGTTTCTTTCACAATATTTGTGAGAAGTGAGAAAGAACTAAACCAGTCAGATAATAACATGTCCTGTTACTATTTCAGGAGGCAACAGAATGGCATCTGTAATTGAGTCAAACTTGTCTTTTTTCACCATTTCTAACATGCTTGCACAGCTATATGTTAGTGTCACAACACTTGATAAACAGCTCTGAAATGCATGGGTTGAAACTGTTATATTACACATCCTATTATGATTCACGCACTCAAAAAACAGAAGGAGGGAAAACACCCTCCACTGAAAGAGTTCTTTCACATTTTAACTTCCAAGTATTCACAATCGCTTTGCATATTTAAAGCATTTATCGTTGTCAACTAGGAAAACAAAATGAAACACCTTTACAGATGATCTGGCATCCCATGGGATTTAGCAAGCCCTGGAAGTGAGACATACTGTTAGATAGCAATGAATCAACAAAGGAATGGAGACTGCAACCTCCATAAATGAATGTTTCCTTTTAAAGCATGGCCTTGACACATCAACAGTACCTTTTAATGTGATATATTAGGCAGCTAAAGAGATTAGAAAGAAAAACTAGAGGGAAAGGGAGAAAAAGAGTGGCTTAGATTAAGGCCTTCCTGTAAGTGCAAAGTATTTTGATTTAATACATTTATTATTGTTTATCCAGGGAAACAGGAATAAAAGGAACTTGAGTAAGAAAGGATAATAGGGAAAACAAGGAGGCATATCAGGAGACCAGCTTGGATAAGGAGGGAAGCTATGATGGAGCTCCAATGCAAAAAGGCAGCATAGAGGAGGTAGAAGCAGGAGGAGTTTAGAAATGTTGCACAGATATGCAGAGATGGTGTTAGGTAACCAAAAACTCAAATGGAGCTGAGACTGGCAAGGGAGGTAATGACAAGAAAAAGAGCTTTTAGCACTACATTAGCAGTAAAAGGAAAGCTGAACAAAGAAAACATGGGGTAGCTGTCTTCCTGACAACAGACAATGGTAAGGCAGAGGTACTAAATGTCTTCTTTGTTTCAGTCTTTACTAACAAGATCTCCCAGGTCTTTGTGCTTAGGGAAAGGATTCAAGAGGGAGGAGAATGACCATTGGTGGATGAAGGTCACATCAGGAATTACTTACACAAACTCGAGCCTTAGAAATCTGTGAGACTTAATGGGTTGCACCCAAAGGTCCCAAGAGAGTTGGCTGATGTTGTCATGAGGCCACTCTCTAACATCTTTGAAAGGTTGTAGGGACTGAGAAAGATACAAGATGATGTGAAAGCAAATATTGCGCTTGTAATCGAAGAGGATCAAAAGGACAATCTGAAGAGCTGCACACCAGTCAGCCTCCCATTGAAGTCTGTGAAAATCATGGAGTAAGTCCTCTTAAAGGACATTCAGTGCATATTCATGGGCACTGGAGGGAGAAAACAATGGAGAGCAGTCAGCATTGATTTACCCAGGATAAAAATTTCTTCACATAGCTGGTTGTCATCTGTGATAGATGACTGTATTTGTAGATGAGAGGATAGCAGGGGATGGTGTTTTCTTTAACTTCAGTAAGGCTTTCAACATTCTTTCCCACAGTTTTCTTGGGATATTATGGTCTGGGTAGGTGGACAACCAAATGGGTTAATTCCTGGTTTGTTGGTCAAACTCAGAGGGTGGTGGTTAATGGATCATGCCTTCCTGGAAGCTGGTGCCAAGTGGGGTCCTGCAGGGTCTGTCCTAGGACCTGTCCTGCTTAATGTCTCTATCAGCAACCTGGACAAGATGAAGAAGCGCACTCTTTCTTGTCAAGTTTGCAGTACACACAGGATGGTGGGGACRAATCAATGTTTGAGGTCAAGGCTGCCACTCCAAGGGCTCTGGGCAGGCGGAAGGGGTGGACAGAACCTCTGCGATGTTCAGCTTGGACAAACACCAACCCTGCCCGGGGATGGCAGAGGCGGGGAAGCGATACCGGCTCGGGCCATGGGACTGGGAGCAGTTCTGTGGAGAAGCCCTGCCTCTGGCAGCAGCAAGCAGAGCAGGAGCCAGCCATGTGCTGGGCAGCCCCAAGGGCAGCAGCATTCTGGGTGTTGTGAGCAGGGGCATGGCCCCAGAGCGAGGGCAGAGCAGGAATGATCCCCTCTGGTCTGCACTTGTGACAGCTCAGCTACATACTGCCCTTGGTTTGGACCCCCAGTGCAGGAAGGACATCAGCAAACTGGAGTGGGTTCAGGGGAGGCCACTGAGATGGTTTGGAGCTGGAGCCCTTGCTCTGTGAGGGGGGAATGATTCCTTTTAGGAGAACAATTCTCTTTTTCTATTCATTTTCTCATTTTTGTTTTTTGGTTTTCCTTTTTCTTTTCAAATGTCATGCCTACTCCACTGGCAGACCAAATAATGACAAAATTTAACCTCAGTAACCTTTGTAAACTGTAAGCTTTTTCCTCTATCAGATCAGAACAAGCCCCTAAGTATGTCATACTTGGCTGCAGAGATTGGTTTTGGTGAGGGAGCAGAAACAGCCAAGTCCTTGGATCAAGAAAGCCCCAGGTTGCTCTTTCGGCTTGCAAAAAAAAAAATGGTGTGGTCACTACTGTCGCCACGCGGGGCTCTGCTATGCAGCTGCTGTTCTATTTCTCACCCTTGAGAGCGCAGATCCCCTCCAGCACCCAGACAAAACCAAAGGACTTAGAAAAATGTCCTTGTTAGGAGCTGCGTCCCTGGTAAGCCTGCCGTCCCTACTGCAGGGAACAAGTGTGCTGTCCATCACAAGGGCGGCACTCACCTCTCCTACTGTGGGGAGGGGAGGCTGCATCTGTGCCACCTCCACTTCCATCACATCTCTCTCTTGTAGTGAATGAAGGCACGGACTCAAGAAGTGATGCATCTTGAGACCTTTTTTGTTTGTTTCTGAGCATATTTATACTAAAAAGCCGCTTCAGCGGTTTTATAGATACACTTTGCTAAGCCAGTCATCATGCAGATTATGTCACAGGTAGCCAGTCATTACACTGATCACGCACGCAGCGATCACGCCTTGTACTTTGCTACTTGCTTCCTAGTTGGAGAAAAGCTGTCCTGTTCTTAACCTTGGTTCCCACTGGCTTYTGCTGGTTTATCTGTACTTTCTCAGGATGTATCATTCCCAGCTGCACCRGTGTCCTTGGGTATGTTTATCTGAGGCTCCTGTTGAGACTCCTTGTCCGAGCTGGTAACAGTTCCTTCCAACTTAACCCTGTCATGACCCTCCACAGTCTCTTCCACCACAACCACCAGAACTACCACCTGTGTTTTCATTACCCCCACCTTAGCCTCCACCGCCTCCCTCTCCACCGCCTTCACCCTTCACCATTCCCTGCTGCAGGCAGCAGCAGTGGGCATGGGTATTCAGACATTTCCCTAATGTTGGGTCCTGAGAGGGCTGTCCTGGGCATCCCACTCTGAGATAGCCAGTGTTCAGAATACCCTTGGGCTAAATAAAGTTGACATAACACCGAACAATTGATTGAAGAGTTTTATTTATGGCAGAAGCTGTTTAAACCTTGAACTTTATAAAGGGCTGAACAGCCTGTAACATACGAGAAAGAGAAAGAAAGAAAGATAGATAGAAAGATAGAGGTAAAGGATAGATCCGGATCACCACCCTGGGTTCCAGTGACATCTGTGGTCTGGTTCCTTTGGATGGTGGGTGCACCTGTGGCTTTTCTGAGTTGTGCTGTTTATAGACTAGTCCCCACCTCCAGTCCGGCTACGTATACTAATTACTTTGCACGCACAGTCTGTTTTTCTTGAACCTTCTCAGACAGGGGTGGGGGTGGGTGGTCGAATGAGAGCTAGTCCCCACCTCCCTGTCAGAGATGCAGGTGTGATGCTGTCTCGGATTTGTTTTGAGACAATTACCCAAGATAAGGAAGTTGGCCCCAGAAAAGCGCCATTCTGCCTTCACAAGATCCTCTTTTCTAGCTGCACTTTATCTCATTAGTATTGTGACATTCTTTTCTTCTGCCGAGTGTTTGAAACATTAACTCTTGTAGCTTCTCAGTCTCTTACACCCAACAAGCAGGCATTTTTGACTTGGGCCATGCCTGAAACCTCATGAAACCACTTTCTGCCCTTGGGAGGCCTGGCCCACTCACCAGGATGTGTTCTTGGCATCGATGTATCATTCTCCCCACAAAGAAAAGACCATGCTCCAGCTGTGGTGCTGGTGGCTCTGTGAGCCCCACCACCCACCCCAGGGCCCACCCTGGACAGTCAGAAAGCAGTGGTCTCTCTCAGGGGTCAGTCCTGGGACCAGTCTTCTTGAATGCCCTCCTTAATGRCTTGTAGGAGGGGACTGAGTGCACCCCTGTCAAGTTAGCAGGCAGAAGGGGGGCCTGCAGGGAACTGGTCAGCCAGGGGGAGCAGTCAGTTGCCAGAGGGCAGAGCGGCTCTTCAGAGGGACCTGGAGAGACTGGAGAAATGGGCTGACAGCAGCCTGATGGTGTTCACCAAAGACAAACCTGGCCCTTAGGATGCACTCTCCACCTACAGCAGGACAGACTGGGGCCAACCGGCCAGACAGCAGCTCTACGGAAAAGTCTCTGGCAGTCCTGGGGGGCAACACCTTGACCACAAGGTAGCAGTGTGCCTGGGCAGCAAAGAACGCCCTTGCAGCCTGGGCTGCATTAGCATGTGGGCAGTCAGTCAGTGCGGGGAGGCAGGCTTGCCCCACTGGTCAGCCCTGGTGAGACTGCAACTGGAGCATGGTGTCCGGGTTTGGGCTCCACAGCACAGACACGGATGTGACACAACAAGCCCAGCACAGTGTCACCCAGATGGCTGGGGGCATTGAGCATTCAAGTAGAGGTGGAGAGCACTGGTTGCTGGCTGCCTGCCGTCCTCACTCTCGGCAGAATCTTGACTTCCCAAAGAAATGCTGGTCACTACAGCCCAACTGGTGACTGTCACCTCCCCAACCACTTCTGCTTTGGTGGGTCCAGCTGTGCACCAATCTTGCGAGGCCCAGCCAGCACCAGCACCAAAACAATAGCCATTACGTGCTGCACATGCCTCCAGGATGGCTCRCATCCCGCCGCCTTGCCCTGACTTTCAGCACCTCTCGGTGAACTCGCAGTGCCAAGGAGGACCACAGGGCCGGCACTGGCATCCACTGTGACTCCAGGTGCAGCATCAACCCCCTGGATAGCCCTGTTGGGAGAGACATCCCCCATCCCCACTCACTAGGCATTTTCCAGCTCCAGCTCCTCCACTTCCTCTTGAAACTGCCGGATTGCAGCACAGCACCTGGGAGAAGGAAGGCTCAAGCTCCATGCACCTGCTGCAGCCTCCTCCAAAGCACCTGGCCAGTGGACAACCACCACCTTCCGCCCTCACCCCCTCGCAAGCTCCCACTCCGGAGCTGCCCCTCACACACAGCTCCCCTCGGGTACCCAGCTCTGCAGGCACCAGGGGGCAGGCAGAGGCCCCCAGCCCAGCTCACCTCCAGCTGTGGCAGCAGCTCCCCCRTGCCCTGCAGCTGCTGGCGGCTGCTGCAGCAGCGCTGGCTGAGGGCGCCATAGTACCTGGGCAGCTCCTGGGCAGCGCCCTGCAGCTCCTGCTTCTCCTCCTGCTGTGTGGTGAAGGCGCAGAGCAGGGCTTCAGCGCAGGGCAGAGACGGCCCCCAGCGGGGCTGCAGCGGGGGCAGCCCGAGCCCCTGCGCCAGGGGCACTCCACACCTACCAGGCACCGCAGCAGCTGCCGGCAGCAGTCCCTCTCCTGCTGGCTTTGCTCCAGTTGCTCCCGCAGCCTGTCGAGCTTGGCCAGCAGCCCTTCCGGCTCCTTGGCTGCTTTTCTGTGCTTCTGTGGCCTGCAGCAATGGGGTGTTATCAGATTTGCCCTGCACAGGCCCTCTCACCAGCTTCCCCTTCCTCCCTCATCCTCTGCACACCTCCCCAGCCTCCTGCGTCCCCACGTGCAGCGACATCGGGATCACCCCACCGGGCCACCTGCTCTGTCAGGCGGGCGTTTGTGCTCTGCAGTGCCTCATACTCCTCCTCCAGYGTCTCCAGGAGATTCATGAGCTTCTCAGCCTTCACATGCTGCAGGGATGGTTTCAAATTGGCCACCTCCATGATTTGGGCTGTGCGCTGGGAGCCAGCATGGCATGAGGAGGATACAGCCCGTGTGCTCGCCCACACAGGGATGCTCGCACGGTCACTGCCCTCCCCAGCAGGCACAGACATACTCATGTACTTGCGTGTGCTCGAAATGATGCCCTTGTGCACGGGGGTATGAACAAGCACACTGCTCTTGTGCAGTTGTGCCAGGGCCATGTGTGCGGACACAGCTCCAGCCCTTGCCTGCGGGCAGTCACGCTCAGCTGTGGCGCCGGCAGCTCCCCGAGCCCCACTGCCCCCAGCCCACGGCCTGGCCTGTGCCGGACGTGCCCCACGCAGCTCACCTCCACTCTGCAAGCATGCCTCATGGGAGTCTGGCCACCTCCGCCAGGCAGGGCAAGAGGAGGCGCAGGCAGCAGCGGCTGTGGTGATGGGCACCGAGAGCTGCTCCCAGCCCCGGAGCACAAGCCCAACACCAGCCCCAGAACCTCACTAGCTTGACCCCCTGCGCCTCGCACATACATGCGGCAGGAGTCTGGGTGCAAGACGGCCGGGTGAGACTCTGCAGCCACCCAGGGAAAGGCAGCGGTGCCGGGTGGTCACAGTAGCTTGGGGCCATCCTGGCTTGTGTGCACTGACCCAGAGGCGCCCTGTGCCCCCAGGCAGGCACCCACGTCTTTGTGSTCCGCCAGCCAGCTCCCCAGGCAGGGAGACACAAGGAGAAATCCCTGGGGAATCCCTTCATCCTCCAGGCCTCTTGTGCAAGATTCAAGCTGGCCTTGCCTGAAGGGGCTGTCCACTAGAGCCAGACCATTGGGGACCCATGGAAGCAGAGGCAGACAAGTGGATGCCTTTGCCAGTGCATGTGTCCTGGTAACAGTGTATTAAATTACAGGCTTGGGATGATGGTCAGAAAGAGGGAGATGCAGTTACTGCACCAATAGAAAGCTTTATTAGTTACCACTTAACAAAGTAATATGAAGAAAAAACACAAATCAGTAGCACACAGAATTTTTGCTAACTAGAAAGCTTTAAAACAGTCTTACTTAAAGGAACAAACAAGAATAAAACCACAGACAAACTCACTGGGATTGCTYCCACAATTCTGCCCTGACAGGATGCTAAATGTGTTTTAAGGAAATCTGGCTTGTTTGTCCCTGGGTGGCAAATGGCCCTGCTGTACCTGGAAAGCAAATGCCTGGCCCCAGAAACGGGCAAGCAGTGGCAGCCTGAGGCTTGCTGGTACCAGGGCTGCCAGGGAGGCCACGCCACTGGGAAAGTCCCACTGCCTGACACCATTCATCCACCACCTGCCCTGGCTGGGTCTTGGCTCCTGTCCTCCTGCCCCTTCCCCCTGCTGCTTTCTCAGTGCTGGCAGAGACGCTGACAGAGAGACCAGGTGAGCAACCCACCACACACATGGTGCCTCTTCCGCTGGCATTCCTCCCAGGCACAAGAGCGCAGGGATGCCATCCACCATCCTGCCAGGCACCAGGATGACCTASCAGTGCTGCCTGATGGCTTTTACCGTCACGTGTCCTTGTTTCTGAGCAGTATGCAGGCTTAGTGTGGGTGCAGAGGTCCCAGCAGGGCATGCGAAACATCTGGCTGTGTCTGGAGCACAGCACCATGGGCACCATGGCCCATGCACTCCGAAGCTGGTTGGGCTGATCATTGATTTTTCCTGAATAATGAATTCCATTTGTCTAAAGGCAATATGCAATGCATCTTCCTAACCTTTCAATTCCCTGTTGATATTTTGTGTCCATGAGCTCTTAGATAAATGGGAGAAAAATGAAAAATTCCTGACTCAGATCTTCCTAAATCCTGCTCTGATTTCTCTTAGCAGTCAGACACTGGGACTGGCTAGTGCTTTGTCGCCCCCTCATCCTGCACACACTGAGGGAGAGACACTGGGTCCCACTCTGCCTGATGGCTAAGCTGTGCCCCTTGAGCCATGTCCACCTTGGTGCAAAGGACCCACAGGAACGCTGCCCTGCAACCCAACCTGAAAAGTGACCATCTCCACAGTGTCTCCAAAGGGCCTTCCATGGGAAAACCCTAGGTAAAACCTTGCACGCACCAATTCTGCTTCAACTGCATGAAGAGGTGTACCAGGAGGAAAACTGAATGCACCACCTGCTTGCACAGTTACTCCTGCACCAGCTGCAGGTGGGTAACGACTTCTGGACATACACAAACAGACTTCTTGCAGAGGCCTCCAAGCATGATGCTGCAGGGCTGGTGGACAGACTTCCCACAGGCAGCCTCCACTGTGATGCCTGGGTGACCCTTTTCCGTTGTAACCCGCTTGCCTCCAGCTGCTGCTGCCTTGGCTGTGACTGGAGCTGCAGAACTTCACTGGGGCCTGGCTGAGACTGGCAACTGCTGTGGAAAGCATCATTCTGGTGAACCTGTGCTGCTACAGGCCAGAGAGCAAGGCCTTGGCCCAGCACTTAAGCCTTTCCTGGGAAGGTAGATTGGGCTCTTTGTCCGCACTGCCTCCAGTGTCACCAAACACCTGTGCAGGGAAGAAGCCTTTGGCCAGCCTGTCCTTGATGACTCCCACACTGCAGGGGGCAGGAGGGTGGTCTTGCTAGGGGGTCCCCAGCCCCTGCCCTGAGTCCATTCCCTATCAGCAGCCCACAGGGCCCTAGCCTTGTATACCGTTTCCCCTGGGGCACCCCCTGCCCCAGCCCCTTCCTAGCAGCCACTTAGAAGGTCTGATGAGGTGCTGCAAGTGGTAACAAGAAACAGGGAGGCCGCTGGAGGTTCCAGCTGCCTGTGAGGATGGCGATGATTTTGGGGGTGGCTGCGTGCGCTTGGGGTCTTGGGCACCCTCAGGGGAGAGCAGCCCTGGAGGTAGCTGGGAGGCTTTCCATACCTTCCAGCTCTCCAGTGAGGTGGGTCCCAAGGCTGCAGCTGTGGCCCTGGCAAGAGCCAACGGGGAAGCAGGAGCAGGTGTTACTCGCCTGGAGCTGACGGTGCCCRGAGCACAGCCTGAGAGGGGCATGTTCAAAATTCTGTCTATTAACTGATTGATAATTGTTAACATTATTGTGAAGTCGTTAATTAGACTACTTAGTGTTGGTAGAATTGCCGTAAAATCTAACAATCAATTTAATCAGGACATAACAAGAACAAAAAAGGAAACAAAGGACTCCTCTACAGAAAACCTTGGTTTTACCAACAGCACAGCGGATGCTGCCATGCACAGTGGTGCTGGTTTCTCCCCCTTTTCCTGGTGTAATGCTCAGCTTTCCCTGCCCCACTGGGTGGGGACAGGGCCAAGGGCCTCCAGGAGCCCCACGGTGATGGCGGTGGTTTCTGCTACTGCTGCAGGAAATCCTGGAGCAATGTCATACTAACACTGGAGCAGATGCCCAGGGGAGCCTGGGTAGGAGGGGAAGGTGTGTGTCACTCCCAGCCTCTGCTCACAAGCACCAGGTCCTCTGTGCCCAAGGCGTCCATCCAGCCCACGGCCACCAGGCAGGGCTTCGCACGTGGCCCAGCACCTTGATGCTCACTTCCAGGCCAGGCCCTGGGGCTGTTGCAATGATGGAGGGGACACAGGATGCCCCCTGTCAAGTTCTCCTCCTGTTCCTTGGGCCCTTCTCCTGATGACAACCTTGTGCAGGCTGTGCATATGCCTTTCGGTGCCCTTGTGGAGCTGGCAGTGACCAGAGTCTCTGGCCTGTCCTGCTTCTGTGAGGCAGTGGAATTTGTGCCTGGTACCATGTCTTTGGGCCTGTGTGCCTGGGGAAGAGGCAGGCAGATGTGCAGGGCTCTGGAAGAACAGTAACACCTGCCACCCTCCAAGCCATTTCCCTGCTGCGTGTCCCTGTGAGCATCTCCACTTCTACATGTCTTCCTTCCCCAGTCACCCCACTCTACCTGGAACTGCAGAGCCCCAGCAGTGATATGAGCTGGGTCTGAGGGACCATGAGCAGTTCTGGAGAAACCCTGGCCCTGGCAGCAGTGAGCTGAGCAGGGGCCAGCCATGCACCGGGCAGCCCTGAGGGCAGCAGCATCTTGGGTGCTGTGAGCAGCTGCATGGCCCAGAGCAAGGGTAGGGATGGTTCCCCTCTGCTCAGTGCTTGTCACACTGCAGCTAGACACTGCTTCTAGTTTGGGCCCCCAGTGCAGAAAAGACATCCACAAACCAGAGCAGGTTCACGGGAGGCTACCAAGGCATCAGGGCTGGAGCTCTTGCCCTGCAAGGGAGAGGCTTCAGGCCCAGGCTGGGTCAGCCTGGAGCAGAAATGGCTTCAGGGCACTTCTCAGCAGCTCCTGGAACCTATGGGGAGGGGATTGAGGAGACATGACTGGACTCCTCGCAGCAGTGCCTGGCAGGAGGGCAAGAGACAGTGGGCGTAAGCTGAAACTGGGGAGTTTCGGGCTGGAGATAAGAAAAAGCTTTTTCTCTGCAAGGATAAGTCAAGCAGTGGGACCAGGGCCCAGAGAGGTTGTGCCATTTYCATCTTTGAACATCTGTTTATGCCCTGCCTACCTAAGCATATCCTGTTATATAGGGCATTGAAGATTGTGTGCAGTAATACACATAAAAAGCACAAAGAATAACACTTCTTTGTATTTGGGAAAAAACGCGGTTTGGTTGTGATGGGGGATGTCCTYCTTGCCCATGTGTGGATGGAAATGCAGCACAAGGCTTTAGACTCTGCCTGTAACCTCTATCCCTTTTTGTAATGTGGACACCATGCATCAGCACTCCAGTTGTTCACTGGTTTCCTGAGTATAATGGGCAGAATAACTATCTTGCCTAGGATCAGCCTCTCTAGAAAAATCTGTTTACATTATTTGCCACACCGGGTTAATTTTTCAATTAGTACTGATTTCACTGCAGTAAGGGAACATCATCCAACTAAAAGTGCCTGGAAATTCGGAATAATTTCTCCATTCTGCTCCTGCACTCACCTGCTGTTCTTTCCCATGGTAGAACAGTGCGTGATCTTACATGCCATATGTTCTGAAACATCAAGGCAGTTTATACGTGGCAAGAAGTGCTTCTCACCATGTGAAATTCAGAATGCTGTGCTGAGCAAAAAAGATGTTGTTTTCTGCATATTCCTCAGACTGAATTGCTCCCTTTTAACAGTAACTGAACCCTAGAAATTACAGAAATAGCTTTGAGCTTGTCTCCTGATTTGACCCTCCCTCCTACTCCACAAGTTCAAAAATGCATGAACTGATTTTCTGAAGCCTATGAATACAGGTGACACACCTATCACTCTTGGCAAGCACAAATCCAAATTTGACTATGTAAAGCTTATTGACTATATATTGACTAATATGCAAAGCTTATGCTTACCATTATGGAAATTAGCTCAAAAAAACACATCTAATATGTGGCCTACTTTACTTCTTAAATGCCCAGATGACAGCATTGCTAATTTCCCTCAAAGAAATTCTAAATACACAGGCATCTTTCCTTCTTAATTGGATGCAGGTTTTTTTGCCTTCTTGTTTCTGTCCCTCCCCTTGCAGAGGAGGAAGGTGATTTCTTTGATAGTATTCAGAGGTCTATAGTGCTGTGAAGTTGTTGCAAGCTTGTAAAAGCTAAAGGAGGATAGTATGCATTTTGATGCACCAAAAGAATCTGGCTCAGAGTATCTACATAGGTCTAATTCCATATAAAAGTAATTTCAGATAAGCCAACACTTGGCAATATTGTTCCTTGCCCTTGTAGAGCTGAGTACAGGTGGTGTGACTACAAGGAATTTTTCTTTTACTCTTACAAGCCCAAACAGGACCTATGTTCAGGGACTGCATTTAGGTTGCAGGGAATACGATATTTGCCTCCTAGGACATGACGCTTTAGAGAGGTGGAGAGAAGGTAAGATCAGCTTCTATGGACAGCCAACTTCTGGTCTGGGGCTCTGTGAATTAAAGAGATAGAGCAGTACATATTCACACATCTATGAAGGAATCTGTGAGAGAAGCCATTTAACCTGAGACTAATTCATTAAACCCTGTCATCAGGACTGTKCCTATATTCCATAATCCGGATAGTCATAAACGCACATGTATGAGGTGGTTATAAGAATGGGAAGTCGCTTCTTACCTCATTAGGTTATCTTGTTAATATACTGTTGTCCTTTGTGCAAGAATTGGTTTTCATATTGGTTTCATATTTAAGTCATTCGCCTACATTTTTATGAACACAAGTCATGCACTTACAAGATTTATTTCTTTCAATGTTTTAAAAATGTTTAAAGATGTTTAAAGGTGTAAGACTACAAGACTCTCTGCTTATGTTCATTTCCAATTCAAATGTGATTAAATGGGTTGTACCTACATCTCAAATGAAGCAGTATGATTTTTTTTTAGAGACGGCAACATAAGAGATGTTGAGTTTCTGCTCTGTGCCAAATTTATCTCAGTGTGAGGCTTCTGAAGAGTTTTTTAGGAAAATCTTCCAGGGAAGATTAAAGGGTTTTCCAAAGATGGGGCATTTAAAATACATCCCTTAATTGCTCTAAATATCAGTTTCACTATCTGTAATACTCAAGGTTGTTAGCTTCTCTTCTACTACTTCTTTTTAGGACTTATATCTCCTGCCAAGTCTGAAGGAAACCAGAGTGGTAGACAGCTAAGGTGGAGAGCCAAGACAGTAGATTTTGTTTATTTTCTCATTTTAGTAAGTGCATATGGTCTCACTAGATACTCTTATTTGATCATCCCCTTCCCTTCTGTTGCTTGTTACCTCCTTTCTTGGTACCCTGGTTTAAATGAGGTGGCAATACATAAGTATGGTACACATAAGTATATGTGTACAAGGGAAGGGAGAAAAGAAGTGCTGTGGTTTAACAGTCATTTATCAGTTGAAACAAGGAAGAATTTGGCACCTTGTTGGCGTTGTGAAACTTGTCCTAGGTTTCCAAGGCTTCTGTTCTACTGATCTGCCCTGTAAATGCAAAGGTAATAATGCAAAAGGTATATTGACTGACACCTTCTGGCAGTGCAGGCTGTGTTTGTGAGGGAAAAGGCCAAAATAAGACAAAACTGATTCTGAATGATAAAGTTACCATTATGCAATCAGATTTTGCATTTATTTAGGATATTCCATATTGGCTATTGAAACTGACTTTTATATAGCTGTGGTTTACATGGTAACTCAGAACTATTTACTTCAACTGCCAAAAAGCATTGTTAAACCAGGCTTTATCATAGTGTACTCCAGATTTTGGAGATTTAACCAAAGCATTTGTCAGTTCCTTTCCCTAGATAGGATCAAGTTTCTTGTTTCTCTCTCCTTCCCTCTCTTCCCAAACTTCGTTACCCTTGTCTTTGTCCTGCTCTTTTTTTCACCCTTTTCTTTTGTTCACTATCAAGTAGTTCAAAGCAGCCAAGGCTTGAAACACTCAAAGTACGAGTTGGTAAAGCTACCAGCTATCCATGAGTCTATCCCAGCAGTCTGAAGTGAAATTCTGAATGTAATGTCTTACAAGCCTACATTTCTTGTTCTTGGGAGTAGTCAAAATACGCATTCAGCAATGTAATCACACCCTCCAAATATCTGATTTTGTCTTCTTTAGCCAATGATATTGAAAGCGTCAGGTGGAAAAGAGAAATCATTAAATCACTGCAATAGAAATCTTTTACAGATATTTCTGAACAACAATGTCATATTTGCAGAAACAATTTTTTTATGAACACTTTCAATTTTTTGAGAAATAAAACATGCCTTTTTGTTAGACAGAATTGTTTAAAATTTCTTTAAGAACTTCTGCAGAAAATTTTTATCTCTTCTTAATTAACTCTATTAGGGTGGGCTCCATTCCATTACATTAAAAAAAAGTAAAATTAAATGGGAASAAATCATGTGTTCTCTTCTTAAAAGCATCTTATGAGGCCTTATATATGAGCATAACCTACATAATTCCAGTAGGTCTGCTAGTTCCAGTGGGACTCAAGCTTCAGTAAAATTATTTGCATGAGTAAAGCTTGCTAAGTCAGTCTGTAAGTCTATTAATCATAGTAAGTATTTTAGTTCAGAAGGACTTTAGCACTATTAAGGACTTCATAATTTTACTGATAGCATCTTGAGAAAGAGCACAGGATCAAAATAAAAGATACTGAGAAATAAAGTTCAAGGGTATACAATTGCTTGTTATCTTAGGCAGATCACAGAATCACAGAATGGTTGAGGTTGGAAGGGACCTCTGGAGATCATCTAGTCCAACCCCCCTGCTCAAGCAGGGTCACCTAGAGCACATTGCACAGGATTGCATCC